>NC_063059.1:34486626-34786626 GCF_018812025.1 Megalobrama amblycephala | reverse complement strand
TTTGCGTTCTGCAGAAGAAAGTAAGTCATTTGGAATGACGTGAAGGTAAGTGATGTCCGAACTGTCAGTTTTGGGTAGTACTAGTACTTAAACTTTATCCAAAGCTGAAGGTGAAATTTCACTGTCAATTGTCAATCACTCAGTGTCAGATTAAACTCTACAAAAAGAAAGTTATGGCTGGAAATCTGTGTGACGTGACCGGCCCACCACAGCTGTTTGCCGTTTAGATTTATTAAGAGAAAAAGGGGAAAAGGAGACGGGTGCCAGGAAAGTGAGAGAGAAAGTGCCCGATGGCCACATACAGGAATTGTTTTCTTCTTCTGTCAAAGGCATTCAAAGGTCAAAGTCACCAGAGTCACCCTGCATTACAAAAAATGAATAATCCAGAATGTTCCAGAGGTCCTTCACGCATCCTCATACCACTGCATGTGACATTTAAAATGGAATGGCAGTGTTATATCTGGCCTGGAAATGTGGGACCAATAAATTTTGTGTGAGAGAAAAGAGAGGGAGTTTGTGTGTGTGTGTGTGAAAGTGAGTTGGTAATAGACGTGGTGTATTGTCTCCGTGCAGATTGGCTTAAATGTGCTCATTTTCCCCATTTGGCAGTTCCATAGGGAGGGGCGGAGCACACTAACGAACCTCTGACAGCTGGAGGCCCTAATTAACGATCCCCTCTGAAAACAAACAGCCACAGGCTCGCCAAACACACACCCAGGCTTGGTTTGCTCCCGCACCCCGGCATGAGCCAAATCCCACCGCCTGCAAGCCATACACGAGGCAGTTAGGATCCACGTCCTTGTTGCTATTGGAACAACATCAGTATTATAAAATTAAAATTTTGCCGTTTACTCACCCTCATGCCGTTCCAAAACATTACCGTTTACTGAATTTTAAAAAAAAATCAGCAATTGAAATAAAGTTGAAATAAAATAAAACAAAATATTAATGTTATATGAAAAACTTCAACTTAAAAGTGAGAAATGTTGGCTGAATAATCTGTTATTCTATTCGGAATAAAGAAATTCTCAAACTGAAATAAGCTGAAGTACTAAAACTGAATCAAAAATAAAGTTAAATAGAAATTTTTAGAAGCTAAAAATAGAAAAAAGCACATAACAAAGTTACTAAAACAGAAAATATAAAATAAAAGCTAATTAAAAATATAAATACTATAATAAATGAAGTATATCAATAGTGTTAAAATAACTGTTCTAAATCTGAATTCCTTTCTTTCTTCTGTCTGAAAGTAGCTGTGGTCCAAAACAAATCCAAATCCCAATCCAAATTTTCAAAATATCTTCTTTTGTAAGTCATACAGGTTTGGAACAACATATGTTGAATTCTTTGTATACTGCATGTGCAGTTCATGCATTCCCTGAGAATCAAACTCATGACCTTGGCATTGTTAGCATTGTTAAAACTATACTGTTTGCGCAATAGGAAACTGTTTTAGACCAGCTTTCAAGGCGCAATGACAATGTGTCAACGATCTATACAAATTCTAGTGAGTTTTAGACACAACCAAGCAAATATTTAATGACTAAAAAGTTGGAAAAGATCAAAAAAGAAGAAATGTATTAATTAATTTCAGGACCTGCAACATTTTTCTTATCCAGTAACATATCCTACTTTGCCAAATCACAGTCAGCTTTATTGTACGACAGCTTTATTGAAGTATTTTCACAAATACATAAAGCAGCTCTAACTCTGCCAAATATTAATTTCCTGTAAACGTCCAGTCCTTCAGTGGAGGACAAGGTCTCTTGTTCTCAGTCGGGTAGATGTGATGTTCTTTACTTTATAGTTGACTTTCAGAGCAGAACGTGACCTTCTCTGATGCCATTGTCCGTTTGCAAAGGGCATGAATGCTAGCACACCTTGCATCAAGGTTACGGAGTTAATTGAACAATTACAGTGGACAGGACCTCCATTATGTCTGCTGAGATAGTGAGGATGCCGAGCGAGATCCCGCACGCGATTAGATGAGGCATGATAGGCTAAAGACTAGCAATCCCTATGTGTGTGTGGTACAGTTGCTAATTGCACTCTTTCATGCATTTTGTTTGTCCATGTGTGCTTCTGATATCTTATATGTGCCAAATTTTCTGCAAATGATGTATCCCATACAATTTATCAACCATTTTGAGTTTACATGCTTCATTTTGGTATCAATATTGTCTCAAAAATTTTCCTTAAGTACTATACATGAATGTGGATCGTGCTCGAGTCAGTTTGTTGAGAGATGTTTGAGTTTGGTATTTTGCTAATCTGAACACATTTTTGGAACATTAAAACAAAACAATATTGGAGAACATTTTACAAGAAAATACCATTTTAGTCTTTTTACTTGAAAATTTTATGTTTAATTCGATGTGTTACTTATCCTTTCTTTGTAATTATCAAATTTACTAGCAATTTCTGATTGAAAATTGTCTGTACACCAATTTTTTTCGCTGTAGGATTTATTCTGACACAGTTTTCCAAAATTGCTTGTGAATTTCGCAAATAATTACAGAAAAACAGCAAGTAACACATTGAATCAAACTTGAAATTTTGAAGTAGAAAGACTGAAATAGTGTGTTGTTAAAACAAAATCATTTTTACAGTGTACATCTAATTTTAGTGTAGAGGAGTCATATTGATTTGTGAAGTAGGAAACAAAGTCTCCATTTGCTCTCCATTATATCTCATTGCTGAGAAACAGTTGATACATTGAAGAGATCTCGTGATTTTTCTTTCCCATGGGCAACAGAACATAGTCAGAGTGATGTATTACGCCTAATAACAAGCGCATTAAAGCACATCTCATACAGTCTCGCCAGCTCATGACTAAGCTGTTGTGAGCCACGATGATGTTGCTAATGCCTGTCTTGGGCTCACCTGAAATTAACGGGGCTTTATACAAGTTCATGTCATGTCAGAGGTGGCTTCGACCCATATGATGAATCTGCTGATGTTGTGCTAGTTGTGTGAGTGTGTGTACCACGCCAGGTCAGGTCAGAGGGGTAGTGTAGGGCTGTGGCATGTAGCCAGTATGACTGTGTTGTGATTTACTCAGAGCTGGCCAGCGGGCATCTCACGCCTGTGGGTATGGCATCATGCTGCTGGAGGGCAAGCTGGCCCTTTAAATGTCATAGAGATGGGGCCAGGATGAGCACTGCGGCCAAACAGCCCTGGAAGCTCATGGAATTGGAGTCTGTGTGTGTGTTGTTTGGGTTTTGCTGTGCAGCCACAAGCCCAATTGGATTTAAAGAGAGAAAGTTGTTGTTCCACTGTAATTTTGAACATTAATAGCATTGTTTATCCAACCTTACCCGGATATTTAGAGTACAGTACACTGACGTTAAGCGATTTTACTATATAGCAAATCTCAACTGCTTGATTGTTATAAAAATGTGACCTATAATATCACCCGGCAATATATTAAAAGTTGGATATATAGTACAGCTTTATCCGCATTATATACAGTATACTAATTTAGGGCAATATATATTCTATATAGCACATCTCAACTGCTTGTATTGTGGTAAAATGTAAACTATATTATCTCCCAGCTCTCTTTACTGGAGTAACCGAGAAATACCGATAGGATTTTCATTAAGCTCCACCTACTGCCAGAGAGTGAATTTGCACTTTCATTCAGCCCATCTGAACCAGCTAATCTAGGTCTAATAAGGCATACTAGAAACTTGCAGGCAGGTGTGTTGAAGCAAGTTGGAGCTAAACTCTGCAGGACAGTGGCCCTCCAGGACCGAGTTTGGACACTCCTGGTCTGAATAGACATATCACATGGAAAAATCTGACCAAATTTTCATTCAGAACATTCACAAAGTTGCCTACATCCCTACTATATATTAGGCAAAAACAATTCTTATAAAAGAGTAGGCAGAAAGTACCCGACCTACTACTTCTGGCGAGATTTTGAAGTGCGCATACGATGGACTCTTTAATTTCCCATGAAGTCAAGGTAGAGCATTTGTGATAATGACAACATGTGATTGTAGTATGTCTGGATTACATTCATACTATATAAAACATATTCAAAATAAGTACCTACTCAAGAGAGTATGCTATTTCAGATGCAGCCTGTTTTTTGAGTGAATCACTGAATCATTCATTCAATCAATTTGTTCAAAAACACTGATTCATTAAAGAATGAACAGGTTGGCTGTTTTTATAAGTTTTGTCATTGAATCATTCAACAGATTTATTCAAATAACTGAATCATTCAGAATTGATAAATCATTTCTGAATGAATGTGTCATTGAATCATACATTCAATCAATTTGTTCAAGAACACTGATTCATTCTGAAACAAAACAAGTTGACTGTCTTTATGAGTGAATCATTGAATCATTCATTCAACAGTCAATAAATCATCAACTGATTTGCAATGGTTAACCAGTAATTGTGCTTGGGCTTCATTTGGAACTGTTTTTGTTGACAGAGCAAAAATAGACAGTAACTGACAATATTGTGTTTAAAATGTCGGTAACACTGTATTTTAAGGTTGACATAGTTACAAGTTACTACATGTACTTACTGTAGTAATAACAGTAAATTATGCATAATTATGAGTAACTAACCCCAAACCAAACCCTAACCTTAATTCTATAGCAAGTGCATATAGTTAATTAATAATACTCAATACAATATAATCACGTCACCTTAAAATAAAACTGTAAGTTAATCGATATTAAAATCATCTGAAGCATATTCGAAATGACACTCTCACACGGAAAAATTCATCTTCAGAAAATCTAGTCAACATCATAATAGTTTATTTCAATACTCATTTGACCGTTCTTTTGTCTTTCAGCTCTTCTGTTGGGGGTCTCGGACTGACATAGCCTCGGCCAATCACAGCCTGAGTTAGAGGTGGCGGCCCATAGGGGGCGTGATGGCGGCCATGCCGTTCGTCAGCGAGGGGAAGTGTGTGAGTGTGGAGTGGGACTTCTTACAGGGGCTCCTCGCCAAACCACCCACCTTACCCTGGTGAGGCCAAACACACACACACACCTTGATAAAGAATCTTCTTGAACACACAGCTAACAATTCAATTTCTCTTTCAAGCTTCTGCTTTTGTCACGGTTCAATGTAAGCCCTTGGTTTGGATCCATTAGCAGGAGATTAACTAAGTTTTAGTAGAATTATTAATGTCCGCTCAGCTGTGGAGGATATAAAACTAAACAGAATCAATGGCTCTGTATTGATTGAACCCTCCAGGGTCGTCTTACTGCAACGATGAGATGTTCTTGCTAGGAGACTTTTTTTTACTTGGAACAATGCTGTTTACACACTGAGAAATCTCACAGGGCCAAAACACTGATGGACTGACTTAACATGACACATACAGTATAGTGATATTCTGTAGACTCAAGCTTTAAACTTTTCCAATTCTTGAGCATTCATTTTTAAGAGAATACTGCTGAAATGCTGTAAACCTCTGCCCACAAAAATGGTGAAAATTATGCAAATATGTAAATCAAGTGAACTCGGAGCACATGCAGAGATGGACTTCGCTGCATTTACTGTGCCAGGAAGCTCTCAGATGATAAATAAACCAGATCACGTTTATTTGCATGCCGCGCTTCGCTTTGAAACACGCAACGTAACAGGCTATACGGTTATTTAATTAAATCCCAGCCTTTGATTTGATAATCTCTATCGAGATTATTGTGCAGCCCATTATGTTAATTTTACATGGGATATAATTTTTATTAGTTTTCATCAACCCTCTGCCATTCCCTTGCACACACGTAAAGATCATAAACTATTGTTAAAAAGCTGAATCAAAGAAGTTTGCTGATTTACACACTCCGTCTCTTAAAACACAACACAGTCCTGTCTAAACAAATAAATTAGTCCCTTTACAATTTGAGGAACTGACTCTTTTGTGTGTGCTTTTTGGCAGTTCCTTTTCATTCTGTGGGTTCCCCTCTTCACACACACACACACACACACATTTTTCTGCGCCGTCCCTCCCTCCCGCGCTGATACTGCCCTGCATCTGCAGGATGAATGAGAATCAATGTCACAGACACAGAAAGAGAGCGAGCGAGGCGCGTTCTGCTCAGTCTTTCAGTGCAGTCACAAATTGTAGAGTCGCCGTGACAACATAATTCCTCCACTCAGGCCCCATTGAGAGCAAAGTCGATATCCAATCAGAGCGACAGCTACCTGGGCCTGCCTCCGCGACAGCCCCTCCCTCCATTGATCCCTCAATCAAGACTGGGGCTCACCACCCAGGAGGGAGCCTGGGAAAGAGACGCAGCGATTGGATTTGGGCTAGACGCTTCTGATGTAAGATCAGGCATCCCACCGGCTACAGTGAACCTGATCATAGGTTAGCCATCACACTCTGAGATGCCTGGAGAATGTGTGGAGTACAGCTGATGGAATCAGGAAAGATCCAGAGTGACAGTCTGTCTCCAGTGAGGGTCTTGCTGGAAATTACATCACAAAACCTTAATAAAGTCAACATCAAATGAAAAAATTCTAAATGCATGTTAGTAATCAAAATGATCTTCCGGTGAAACGACATCTCTATGGTAACATATATGCTGGATTAATCCAATCATTTAGTCCACTTAAACTCCACCCGTTTATTACAATCGAGTGCAAGCGTAGGCACCTATTGTATCCGTTGATGTTGTTGTTGTTTTTGTTCTTCCGCTCTGGAAGTCTAAAGCAGCCCATAGAACTGCTTGCGGGACAGTTATGAAATTTGGCACACTGATAGAGGTCAGTCCCAACATTAAAGGGTTAGTTCACCCAAAAATGAAAACAATGTCATTTATTACTCACCCTCATGACGTTAAACCGTAAGACCTTCGTTAATCTTCGGAACACAAATTAAGATATTTTTGTCGAAATCCGATGGCTCCGTGAGACCTGCATTGGGAGCAATGACATTTCCTCTCTCAAGATCCATAAAGGTACTAAAAACATATTTAAATCAGTTCATGCGAGTACAGTGGTTCAATATTAATATTATAAAGCAATGAGAATATTTTTGGTGCACCAAAAAAAACAAAATAATGACTTATTTAGTGATGGCTGATTTCAAAACACTGCTTCAGGAAGCTTCGGAGCATAATGAATCAGCGTATCGAATCATGATTCGGATCGCGTGTCAAACCACCAAACTGCTGAAATCATGTGACTTTGATGCTCCGAACTGCTGATTCGACACGCTGATTCATTATGCTCCGAAGCTTCATGAAGCAGTGTTTTGAAAACGGCCATCACTAAATAAGTCGTTATTTAGTTTTTATGGCGCACCAAAAATATTCTCGTTGATTTGTAATATTAATATTGAACCACTGTACTCACATGAACTGATTTAAATATGTTTTTAGTACCTTTATGGATCTTGAGAGAGGAAATGTCATTGCTCCCAATGCAGGCCTCACGGAGCCATCGGATTTCAACAAAAATATGCAATTTGCATTCCAAAGATTAACGAAGGTCTTACGGGTGTGAAACGGCACGAGGGTGAGTAATAAATGACATTATTTTCATTTTTGGGTGAACTAACCCTTTAATCACACTGATTTTGACAATTTAACCAGATCATCTTCAGACCATGCCGACAAAAAGTTATGGAAGTCAAGTCAATTACTCAAACTGTTTTCGAAAAACGTGTGACCGAATTTTAAGTAGCGAATTTTAATTAAAGTCTCTATCTCCTCAATGCTTTATCATATTCAGATGACATGGATTGGTCCATGACATCGCAAGCATGACCTGAGGTTACCTGCTGCGGTTCGGCACAGCACCACCTACTGGTCCGGAGATACAAAAATGGCTATTTTTGCTTATAACTTCTGAACGGTTTGTCAAAAATTATAAAAGTGTCTCGTTGGCGTCATGCCGAGTCAAATGCTATCCAATTTTCCCATATCAGCCATTTTGAATTTTGTCGCAAAATGCTGTATTTTACGAATGCATGAAAGTATCATTACGAAACTTGGTATGGATCATAGGCACGATGGCCTGAAGGAGTCTGAGAAGTTTCGAGACAGCTCCACCTAGTGGTGAAAAAAATTATTTACATGCTTATACCTTTGG
Source organism: Megalobrama amblycephala (assembly GCF_018812025.1). Lineage (NCBI taxonomy): Eukaryota > Metazoa > Chordata > Actinopteri > Cypriniformes > Xenocyprididae > Megalobrama > Megalobrama amblycephala. The sequence continues at coordinate 34,778,550 of NC_063059.1, read as the reverse complement.
ATGTAAATTAATTATTTATCTCCTTAGATTCCTGAATCCTTGCCGAGTCCAGTGGTATCAAACATGCTAGGTTTCACCTCATGGTTATTGCAACGTTGTGATTTAGCATTTAAACAACTTTTGTGAATATCTTCAAAATGTTAGTCCGATCGAGACCACTGGAAACCACTGGAAAATGGGAAACATGGGTCGTTGACTACATTCTAATGGCCAAATGTCAAAATTTGATAGTATGTGGCAAAAAAAAATGCAATCAAAGTCAGGTGTGGGTAATATTTTATGTGTTCATACTCTTAAACGAAATTAGATGTTTTCACCAAATTTGACATGCTTTATGTATGGGTTAGAGAAAGAAAAGCGGGGGGCTGTGCCAGTACCGTTGGTCTGATTGACTTCAAAATTGACATGCAGTTGACTTTGTCTCATTTGCTATCATATGAGATTGGTCTGCTGCTAGCTTCCTTGTTTGCTTCTGTTGTGCTTGGCCCCCTAATTTCTGCTTGAAGCTATATTTATATATTATTATTATTATTATTATTATTATAAATATTTATCACTATATTATCTGAGTTTCTTATTTCTGGTTAATGCCTGCAACAATATTGCACCCTTGACGTTATGTGCAATTAAACATCAATGAATAATGTAGTTGAACACTAACTTGCCTTCACCACCATGTACATTATCATTGTATAGTCACTGTCATTCTTTCTCCTCCTCTTCTCTTCCTTTCTGTCCTGTCTTATTTTTCTCCAGCTTGCAGAACTTGAGGAAGGAGAAGTCGCGCAATGCAGCTCGTTCTCGGCGGGGCAAAGAGAACTTTGAGTTCTTCGAGTTGGCAAAGATGCTTCCCCTCCCCGGGGCAATTACCAGCCAGCTGGACAAGGCCTCCATCATCCGCCTCACCATCAGTTACCTGCACATGAGACACTTTGCCAGCCAGGGAGACCCACCCTGGAGCCCTCTACTGGAGGGAGAGAACAACTGCAACAAGGGTGAGCGCGACCATCACACCTACAGAATGTGAATGTTTAGACTGGTTAATTAATATGCCAAAGAAATTAGTATGGACGAATGGGTTAATAAAGTTAACTTATATTTTACATATATTAAAGATAATTGTTTTTAACAATTTTTCAATATTGCCTCATAAACAGGTGTTATTTTCTAATTAATTACAAAATTATAAAACACCTGTTTATGAAGCAATATTGAAAAATGAAAAATAGTTTTCTTTAATTTATGTTAAATGTAATCTCATTAATTTATAATTTTTATCATGTAAGTTTTTATTTTCTAATTATTTATTATTTTTAATTAATATTTTATTAAGGTTTGATTTATTTGCAACCCTGTTGCCAAAATTTGAGACTTAATTTTCTTTCTAAATAAAAACATTACATAAAAATGTAAAATTAAATTAAAATGTTATATATATATATATATATATATATATATATATATATATATATATATATATATATATATATATATATATATATATATATATATATATAAAAAATACAGTACTACATGTAGCCAAAATTAAGTATTGCCAACAACTTTGGGACCCGATGGCCTACATTTAACATAAATAAAAATACTTTTGGACAGTTTTTTTCAGTATTGCTTCGTAAACTGTGTGAGATTGTGAGATCCTTCACTACATCTCACATATTTTGAGGCAGATTTATATGAGGCTTTCATCGACAGCATCAATCCTGACGTCGTTTTGTATTTGAGGTGCTATTAACAGAGGAGATGACTTCGAGTGAACCACGACAAAACTCAATTCGAACATGACAGTGGCGGCCTGTCGATGAATACAAATGCGTTATTAATTTAAATTATGAATTTAAATGGAATAGGCTATTATTGTCTTATAGGTCGCTCGTGTACGTCGCTTGGGATACTCTCACGTCGACAATTGCCGGAGAAGCAGAGAGAGCGCTTACACATGCACACGCAGAACGACACACACACACACAGAAAAGTAATTGAGATTGCGCCACAAGAGTAATCACTCGCAGTCATGCGGAGTTAAACACGGCTCATCTGAAATAATGCATGTGCTAGTTCACTGCCATCTTATTGCAGCATACAGACAGTATACAGATTGTAGGAGCAAAATCCACTGTCAAAGGCATCATCAGGATACATATTCCTTTCTTATGTCTCTTTTCTGAGGGAGGCTCCGTCATTTGAGTTTAATTTGAGAGCAGGGTCATTTGGCTTCTCAAATACGCTCCGTCATTCATTACATCCTCTGATAGGTTCATCTCAATTGTGAAGTGAACAATAGATCTAACAGCCAATTAGCCGCTGCCTGTGTGTAGGGCTGTGTTGAAGCCGGCGGGGACGAACAAAAGAGCCAAAGCCCTCGCTGAAGCTTGTTAACAAGTGGCCAGACCAAGAAAGTCTATTTCTGAGAGATGGTCCTTTTGTAGCCCGCCTTCGAGCCTCATTATACCTGCCGCATCAAAGCGATTCGGTCCTGTTAAAATACCTGGGTGAATGTCTCTCTTTATGCTTGCTGTTTTTGTCTGTCGGTCTCTATATTCTGTTTCAAAGCCTAGTGAGCAGCCTTGCTGTCTGCTGTCTACTTCGACTTACTAGGAGCTTTCAACAGTCAATATACCCTTTAAAAATATAGTAAATGTGGTTAATTACACTTTTTAAGGGTGATTTTAAATGTATACAACCAATAACTGATATAAAATATATAATCTGATAATATATTAATAGCAGGGTTATCTCATACAAAAAAGATTCAGTCATACTTAAAATATCAAAACAAGCAAATGGGCTAATTAATATAAATAAGTACACTGCCGTGTAAGAAGAAATTAATACTTTTATTCTGCATGGATGCATTAAATTGATCAAAAGTGACAGAAAATACATTTTTTGTTACAAAATATTTATTTATTTCAAATAAAAGCTGTTCTTTGAACTTAGTTCATCAAAGAATCTTGAAAAATATGAAGCAGTACAACTGCTTTCAACATTAATAATAATCAGAAATGTTTCTGAGCAGCAAATCAGCATATTAGAATGATTTCTGAAGGATCATGTGACACTGAAGACTGGAGTAATGATGCTGAAAATTCAGCTTTGATCACAGGAATAAATTACATGTTAAAATTTATTTAAAAAAATCTGCTTTGCTATCACACAAATAAATTACATTTTTAAAATGTATAAAAATATTAGCTTTGCCATTACAGGAATAAATTACATTTTAAAATATGTTTAAAATTTTTAGCTTTGCCATCACAGGAATACATTGTTAAAATATATTCAAATAGAAAATTATTTTTTTTATTCTGTTCTATATTTAATTAAGTTATTTTAAATGGTAATAATATTTCACAATATTACTGTTTTTACTGTATTTTTTGTTAATTAAATGCAGCCCTGGTGAGCAGAAGAGACTTCTTTCAAAAAACATTTAAAAAATTCTTACTGACCCCAAACTTGTATAAATATAGTAACAAACAGCACAATTTTTATGTAAATATTTTGCTACACAAAAATAGATGCCGAATGTGCATTTAAATGTGTTCATTTAAATGAATCACCCAAATGAACCAATTCAATAGCTATTCCCTGCTGACAAAATCCAGCATAAATCAGCATCAATTCCATGTTGGTCCAGGCTGGTTTATACTGGTTAGAGCTGGTATAGTGCTGATGGACCAGCTAAACTAGTCAAATTAGTCAGCTGGTCCACCAGCACTCCCACTTCCCATGCTGGCGACTAGCAAACCAGCAACCAGCATCCCTTGCTGGTCCCAGCATGCAAAACATACCTTACGCTGATGACCAGCAATGCTGGATTTTTCACCAGGGGTGTTATGTTAAAAATATAGCATCGTTTCACCCCAACACTGTGTTCTCTACAGACAGCAACTCATGTGACACACAAATAGAGCTCGATCCTCACGAGAAGCACATAGTAAGTTCACAAGAGGTTAGTGTGCTGCCTTTTTACAAGATGTAATATAAGTCTAAGGTGTCCCCTGAATGTGTCTGTGAAGTTTCAGCTCAAAATACCCCATAGATTTTTTTTAATTCATTTTTTTAACTGCCTATTTTGGGGCATCATTAGAAATGCGCCGATTCATGTTGCGGCCCCTTTAATTGCTCATGCTCCCCGCCCACGGAGCTCGCGTTTGCCTTAAACAGCATAAACAAAGTTCACACAGCTAATATAACCCTCAAAATGGATCTTTACAAAGTGTTCGTCATGCATACTGCATGCATGCATCGGATTTTGTGAGTAAAGTATTTATTTGGATGTTTACATTTGATTCTGAATGAGTTTGAGGCTATGCTCCGTGGCTAACGGCTAATGCTACACTGTTGGAGAGATTTATAAAGAATGAAGTTGTGTTTATGAATTATACAGACTGCAAGTGTTTAATAATGAAAATAACAACGGCTCTTGTCTCCGTGAATACAGTAAGAAACGATGGTAACTTTAACCACATTTAACAGTACATTAGCAACATGCTAACAAAACATTTAGATAGACAATTTACAAATATCACTAAAAATATCATGTTATCATGGATCATGTCAGTTATTATTGCTCCATTTTTCGCTATTGTCCTTACTTGCTTACCTAGTCTGATGATTCAGCTGTGCACATCCAGACGTTCTGCCCTTGTGTAATGCTTTGAACATGGGCTGGCGTATGCAAATATTGGGGGCATACATATTAATTATCCCGACTGTTACGTAACAGTCGGTGTTATGTTGAGATTCGCCTGTTCTTCGGAGGTCTTTTAAACAAATTAGATTTATATAAGAAGGAGGAAACAATGGAGTTTGAGACTCACTGTATGTCATTTCCATGTACTGAACTCTTGTTATTTAACTATGCCAAGATAAATTCAATTTTTAATTCTAGGGCACCTTTAAAGTGCTGTCTAGGTAGGCAGCTTAGTAGTTTTTGAAACAGAGCTAATGTCTCTCACACACCTACTCAACCAAATGCAAAGTATAACAGGATAGAAAGAAAAACCACACAAAGGGTAGAAGAAATTATCTGTGTGATTTGTAATTATAGAAATTAACTATATAACGAGGAGAGAGTAATTATAAGGGTGCTCTAATTGCTATTATTACTGAAGGGAAACATCTCAGCTACAATTACGTGTGTGGATGTTGTGTGTATTTGTGTAGTAGATAAACATGCCTGTGAGGAAGTGAACAGGGCCAAACTATGATATAGGAGGTGTGTGGTAGTGTGTAGACACAAATGCCACCTGAGAATGGATGCATGTAGACAGCTATGAGAAACCAGAGGATATGATAAAGACGAGTATCACGTCCTGATCGTCTCACTTGAGAATATCTACAACAGATTGCTGAAAGGCAAACTTTCCTTTTATCATACATTAACCCACAATCAGGAACTAACGTTCTGTTTTAAAAGAAATTAATGTCATTAGAAACCACATGCTGTACATTCAGCTATAGTATAAAGGTTAATTATGAATAATGAAGATTCTGTCATTAATTACTCACCCTCATGTCGTTCCACACCTCTTAGATTTTCATTCATCTTCGGAACACAAATTAAGGTATTTTTGATGAAATCCGAGAGGTATGTGACTCGTCCATAGACAGCAATATAATCAACACTTTCAAGGTCCAGAAAGCTACTAAAGACATCGTTAAAACAGTCGACATGACTGCAGAGGTTCAACCTTAATGTTATGAAGCGATAAGAATACTTTTTGTGCGCAAAAACAAAACAAAAATTTATTCAACAATATCTTTTTTTCTGTGTCATTCTCATACATTGTTTACGTCCAGCGCTTCCAGGTTCTACGTCAGAAGGCTGGCTCCTGCGTCAGCATCACAAGCATGCGTTGTGCTGGTCATGTGATCAGCTTCGGCCATTACTGAGTCAGCATTTGGAGCATTTAAACACAGAAGCCTTTACTGTGCTTACTGCGTCACTTGCGTAAGGATAATGAAATGGAAGAGAAGAGATTGTTGAATAAAGTCAGTCTTTTTGTTTTGTTTTTGCGCACAAAAAGTATTCTCTCGCTTCATAAAATTAAGGTTGAACAACTGCAGTCACGGTGACTGGTTTAACAATGTCTTTAGTACCTTTCCGGACCTGGAAAGTGTTGATGATATAGCTGTTTATGGAGTCATATACCTCTCAGATTTCATCAAAAATATCTTAATTTGTGTTCAGAAGATGAATGAAGGTCTTACTGGTGTGGAACGACATGAGGGTGAGTACTTAGTTAGAAATTTCATTTTTTTAAATAAACTTCAATAATAAACTTAATGTACATAGCCATTCAACACTAAAAAGATTTTAGCACATTCAGCGCCAGGTTAAAATGAATTGCGGGTGATTAGTGGATACGACGCAGGTTTCCACACTGAAATAGCTGCAGATGTTCAGTGAATGCGTCCAGGTGATGGCGTTTTCTGGAATGAGCTGGGCCGGTACGGTCATGATGCATATCTCTCAAACTGCAGTGCAGGAATGTGAGTCCGGGTCCGGCTCCTCTCAGGGCGGACGCTGACGGCGGGTACGAGCGGCGTGAAGCGGGGGAGGGGAGGCTGTGTGCGCTGGTGGGGGGTGGTATGGCTTTTGTCTGCTTCCCACGTTTCAAAACCAGGACTGAAAAATGAATAGACAGAGGAAAATCAATTGCATGACCTTCACACAGGGCGAGAGTGAAAGAGGGAGGAAGAGAGGGAAAGAGACGGGGAGGGCGAGCCGAGGAGTAATGGAGGGACGATGAGGGACAAGAGGAAAAGTAAAATGGCTGTGACACAAAAAAAGTGATATTTTATCTCTCTTTATGAGATGTGCGTATGGATGTGTTGTGTGTGTATGTGCGTGTGAGTGTGTAGTTGTGTAGGCTCTGCCGGGGAATGACAGTCTTTATGGATAATGGGGTGATTAAACCTTTTATGTCCGACCGTCAGACCTATGGCCCTTAAAAGGATACATGCACATATATTATCCCGCAGTGCATGCGGATCAGCAGATCAAGTACAAAACAAGCGGCTCCAGTTCCAAAGTATTTTTGTGCAGTTTGTTATTAGTTAGTGGCATTTGCTAAGTCAAGCATCACTATTACTGTTGCTCCTATTTAGGGTCAACCTTAAGTATTAAACTCTGGTGCATAACTCATCCTTAACCATTTGTTCTGCAGACCTGAATGATAACTTGCATCATGCAGCTTGTTGAAGACAGGTGTACTGTTATATTAATAAGCGACTATACAGTAAATTGGGCAGAAAAATCCCATAGATGTACGTATATGTCATCTACAATCAGTCAGTTTCAAAAATAAATACAAAACCTGTCCTAATGGAAAGAAAACAAGTTGGCAAAAAGATTGAATCCAATATTTGGTGACAACATAGCATGATGAGAGATTTATAAGTTTTTTTTTTTTTGAAGGCTGGTCATTTTTGACTGGGAACACCACAAGTGTTATCTTGCACAAAATGACTTACTTAAGATAAAAGTATTTCAAAACAAACTTGCTTGTTAAACATTAAAGCACACTAGTGTGCTTTTTTCATATTTTATTGAATATTGACAAAATTATCCATAGATATTATTTTGAAATCTCTTTTTTACTCAAAAACTGCCTGGGAACACCATGTTACAACACTGTAAAAAATCAAAAGTTGAGAAAACGTAGAAGTTTAAGGCAACAAACTTCAGCAGATTTTTGAGTTTTCTCAACTTGTTGTATTCAGTTTATACAACAAAAAGTTGAGAAAACATGAACATCTCCTACAAAAACAAGTTGAGAAAACTCAAAAATCTTCTGAAGTTTGTTGCCTTAAACTTAAGTTTTCTAAACTTTTTGATTTTACAGTGAAGTAACAAGTGTTACAAGGTGGAAAAAAGTAAAAAAAAATTAGCCAAAAAAAATTTGAGAAGTAGTTATACCTTGTGTGAAGTTTTAGTCCAATGCGATAACATTAACATTAACATTAACGGGAAATAGAAAACAGAAATAGAAATAGAAAAAAGAAATAGAACTTTTGGTCAAAATGACTTGAAAACAACATAAGGGCTAGAAAAGGAATATCAAAACCTACAGTATTTATCTTTGCTTTATCGAGTAGAGGAAGGCCTTCGATTGTGTCATTCATGAAAAACTATGGACGGCTCTATTGCCAGTGGGAATTGAGTGGTGCAGGGATGGCATCAAAACCCGGAAGACTAATTCACCTCTGTTTCTGTCAAGATTTTCCTGTGAGTTTTTTCAATTTATGAGTAAAATAAAGCCTGTGGTAAACATAACTTGATGATACTTGTCGTTTTGTTCTACAATGTGAATTACACACACCCATATTCAAAATGCGAATTTTGAAGCTGTTATTTTTTATTTTTAAAAAACTATGTTTCTAATAACTAACTTGATAAGAACGTTTAGGTTGTGAGTGTGTGCAGTTTATGTTGTAGAAAAAAACCTTCAAGTTATGTTTACCACAGACCTTATTTTACTCATAAATTAAAAACCCCATTATAAAAGCCCATAGGAGAATCTCAAGGGAACCAGAGGCGAATTATTCTTCTGGGTTTTGACATCATCCCTGCACCACTCAATTCTGAAACATGTCGTTCAGCTAATAAAAAATCTTTATGACGGCCAAGAAGCCGAATGGAATACGGAAACACAAGCTGGTTTTCGGTTCAAAAATATGTACGATAGGGCTTTGACTTGCCACCATACCTGTTCATTCTGTACACTGAAGCCATATTCCAAAAAGCTACTCTAGAGGAGGATATTGTCGGGATACATGTAGGTGGAAGACTGATAAACAATCTGAGGTATGCCGAAGACGCAACACTGCTGACTGAAACTAAGGAAGATATGGACCATCAGCTGAGGAAAGTCAGAGAAAAAAGTCGAAGGATGGGACTAGAACTAAACATGAAGAAGACAAAGATCATGTCAACTGATAACATTGATAAATTTGAGCTCGATGGAGAAGAAATTGAGATTCTTTAGAGTATGAACCTTTTAGGTGCCCTTATGATTCAACTAGTAGCTACTCAAGAAATATTCCATCGTTTGACGTAGAGGTTGACCGATTGATCTTTTTTGCCAATTAATCTGCACCAATAATTGATTGCCAGAACAATCAGTTATCGGCAAAAATCCATACCTGTAGTTTTTTTGCTTTGCGTCCATTGCTGGAGCTGAGAAGGTTAGTAGTAACATTACTAACATTACATTAAGCAGTTAAAACAATGTGACAAAAACACACTCAAGTCTGGTTCAAATGTTTAATGTCACGATTGTTACCATCTATTTGCATTAGTTTCTTTTGCTTTTATGCATTCGTTATACAGCCAAGTTTTATATTTAAAGCTAGTGTCGTGAGAAAGCAAATTGATATGTTCATGCAGCCGAGAGAAACATATTAACAAATTCGAAAACACATCTGATTTCAGTTCTTTTTTTATCATCACTGTAATACATATTTTGGACCAACAAGTCAATCATAAAGGAAAACAAACCGGAAATGCCACTCGAAGCACAAATGATAAAACTGCGTTTGTCGTACTTTGGTCACACAGTTAGATCGTTGGAAAAGGATATCACGATTGGAAAGATTGAGGGTTCAAGGTACCGAGAAAGACCACCAAAGAGATTGATACTTTAACGCAGCGGGACTCAGGCAGGGATCCAATTGCAAGCTTTTATTATAAAAGAGGGTGGTCATACAGGCATGGTCAAACAGGAGCAAACAGGAACAGCAAGGGACAGGCAGAGTCGTGGTCACAGTACAGGCAGAAGTCGAGGCAGGCAGATATCAGTCACAGTAACGACAAACAGTCCAAAGGTAGGCAGCAGAGAATATTAAACGGGTAACAGACGGGATTGGTAACAGGCAGACAGGATAATAATGCAACACAGGTTAACAAGACGTCGCAATGAGTTGGTGAGTGTGTGAGTCTTAAATAGTCCAGATAATGAGCTTCAGCTGTATGTGGCAATTGGTGATTGGTGTGGAATGTGTGCATGTGACTGGCAGGGAGGATTATGGGAATTGGAGTCCAGGAACTGACAGGAATCGTGACATAACGCCCCCCCTTCCGGAAGGCGCGTCCTCACGCTGTGGATGGAACACCTGGGGAGGGGGGGTGGTTGCCTTGGAGACCTACTGGCAGACGGGTGAGGGGTCTCCAAGGCAGGTCCAGGAACCCTAGGCGGGTCAGGTGTTTTGGGCAACCACGGCGGGTCAGGTGCATCGGGTGGCCACGGCAGGTCAGGTGCTTCGGGTAGCCATGGTGGGTCAGAGGCCGTGGGCGGCCATAGCAGTTCGGGAGCCTTGGGACACCAAGGCGGGTCAGGAGAGTCGGGCAGGTCAGGTGGCTCGGGCGACCCCGGCGGGTCAGGTGCCGTAGGCGGCCATGGCGGGTCAGAGTCCGTAGACGACCGCGGCAGTTCAGAGGCTGTTGATGGCCATGGTAGTGCAAGGTCCCCACCCTCAGGTATATGGCCCCCCCCCCAAAAAAGTTCTTGGGGAATTCAACGGAGGCAGTGGCAGGTTCGTGGGCAAGGAGCTCGGGCGACCACGGCAGGGCAAGGAGCTCGGGTGGCGCCGGCAGGGCAAGGAGCTTAGGTGGCTCCAGCAAGGCAAGGAGCTCGGGTGCGGAGTCTGGAGCTGACTCGGGCTTGGGTGCGGAGTCTGGAGCGGGCTCGGAGAAGACTGGAGTGGCCATCTTGTCCGTAGACACTGGCGGAGCAACCATCTTGTCCGTAGACACTGGCGGAGCGGCCATCCTGTCCGTAGACACTGGCGGACTTTAGTGCGTTGCAACCGACGGACTTGAGTGCGTTGCAACCGGCGGACTTGAGTGCGTTGCAAACCGGCGAACTTGAGTGCGAACTTGTGAACTTGCAACACAGGTTAACAAGACTTCGCAATGAGGTGGTGAGTGTGTGAGTCTTAAATAGTCCAGATAATGAGCTTCAGCTGTATGTAGCAATTGGTGATTGGTGTGGAATGTGTGCATGTGACTAGCAGGGAGGATTATGGGAATTGGAGTCCAGGAACTGACAGGAATTGTGACATATACCATTGCAACAACTACAGGACGGATGCTGGAGGATCTCATCAGACTAACACAAAACCGAATCCTTTTTGAATCCTTTGAATTCACCAAGACTCAAATACGAGCTGATGGGACATAACCACAATAAAATAATATTATAATATATTTTAAATAAAATTTAATTAGTTTTGTTCTTAAAATACGATCGGAAAAATAAACTTAATCAATATATACTTTGAAAATAAGTCTTATTATATTACACGATTTTGTTTTTCAATTCAGTCACACCAGCAAAGATAGGATTGTGGTCTTGCTTTACAGTAAAAATATCTAAGCGTCATTAAAACAAGATTCATTTATTTATTTACTTAAAATTTACTTGTTTTAAAATGAATAAATAATTACATTTTATTTTAAAATATATATTTTAAATACATTTAGGGAGGTTTATTATTAAAAGAAGAAAAAATATCTTTGTATGTTCTTTTTGATATGTTATCTTTCTATTTTGCTTATCACGTAAACGTGTCATGTTCTAAAGCTGTTTGAATGTTTTTAATGTGAAACAAGACAAAAATGTTGATGCAAAAGCTTTTTATAATTCAATAACGTGGTTCTGAGTTTTGCATTGGCAGGCGCCGATCACATTTTCTTCAGATATTGTAAAAATGCAGCTATTATTGTAACTGTGAAGATGAAATATTATCAGTGTAGATCAGTGCTGCGATGTTCATACAGTTTGGGAATTTTAAGGAAGTTCTGAATTGCACACATTTCCTTTTGTCCAGGTGTCGCTCTCTCTGTGACACAGTCTTGTTTTTGACTTTCACACTGTCTTTCTCTTTCTCCTTTCACTTGTTTCTCTTACTCTCCCTCCTACCAGTGTCTGTCTCTCTCTCCTATTTTCAAGCATTTAAAGCACTGAGGGCTTTTAAGGGACGTTAATTGCACTCAAATTATGTTCGACCGTGCAAGGAGAGAGGTAACAGCTTCGAAAGAGAGGAGAGCGAGAGAGAGAGGGATGGCAGAGTGAAAGGATAATTGCAGCGGAGAGGGACATTGCGACTGGAGCCGCTTTCTCTGCCTCTTTTCGTCTGTCTGAGAGTCATTCCTCCCGTCTCATCCGTGAGGTTAGAGGTGGGGGGAGCGCAGGCCGCTTTACATCCACCGCCCTGTAAACAAGTTGCTAGGCGATCGGCCTACGATTCCCATCAGCCAACTGGACTGAGCAAACGAACATGGAATGAAAGGCCAACCTTGCAGTTTCCATAGTAACCTTCGAACTTCGTTAAAAGGTTGTCAGCTTGAAGGAGGGGGAGAAGGAAAAGAGAAAGAGGAAAGAAATGAAAGAGTCAAAGTCAGCTGAGTGTGGAGGAGAAGAAAGTGAAATGACTTTAGTTATTTCATTCTTTATTGTGCTTCAACATCCTAAAGACCCTTAAATCTGACCCATGAGTCAAGCTGGATTGAACATGAACCTGTTATTGCGCAGAGGTTTCTCGTTCATTACTCTCAGTTAGGAGAACATCTCATTCTTTAACTTGCTCTCAAATGTTTCTTTAAAATTTCCGTAAGGAAAATAAAAATAGACCTAAATGAGATGATAGCTGCTGACACAATACAATAAATAGAAGAAAATTTTTATCAAGTAAAATGATTTATTCACTTTATGTTTTAATAAATAAGATTAAACTTCATAAAATCCAGCATACATACCGTATACACACACATATATAATTGTAATTATGTATATAATTGTAATATTTAAATCTTGTAATAGCACACCTTGTGTGTATATATATTACTAATTATAATTAAAATTTTATATATATATATATATATATATATATATATATATATATATTAAATCTTGAAATTCATCATTGTGTGTGTATATGTATATATATATATATATATATATATATATATATATATATATATATAATAATAAATGTTTAAAAATATATAATATATAAATGTAATAATATATACAGACATATATTACGTAAATACAAACTTTTGTTACATGCAATCAATCACAATTGATTTGACAGCACTAAGATATATTTATATATATATATATATATATATATATATATATATATATATATATATATATATATATACAATTTATAATATATAAATATTAAATCTTGAAATTCATCATATAGATTAATTGCATCCAACATAACAGTTTGTGTTTACATAATATATGTGTGTATATATTATATTATTATATATGTGTGTCTCTGTGTGTGTCTCTGTGTGTGTGTGTGTATATATATATATATATATATATATATATACACACTCACACCATATATGTATAAATATATCATTTATATGATATGTTATATATGTGTAATAATAATATTAATATTATTATATGTGTAATAATATATACACGTAACTTTTTATTACATGCGATTAATCGATTTGACAGCACTAATATATATATATATATATATATATATATATATATATATACATGAAGTATCTAATACTAACATCAAATAGATCCTCTGTACCCCCAGGCTGAGAAACAACACCATCATTCTCACCCTCTGCCCTATTGGGCCCGATTCGACTTCGCATTAGCCTGTGCTGTTGTGGCTGACTTTGGGAAATGAGGGCCGACCATTGTCCATCCATCAGGCAGTATGGCTCCTGTCAGCCCTGCCCTATAGCTGGACTGCATCACTCACAGATCCTGTGGGAAGACCCTCAGTGTTTGGATGAGGGGGGTTGCTAAACTATTCAATCGTCAACACGCATGTGACCCCCAAAGACGAACAAGCAGTGCTCTGTGTACCCACAAGTACTGAGCGGTGATCCCGCTTTCTGCGCCAGACCCCCTTTTCAGGCCTCTGAATGGGACAGACTCATTGATATTCCTGTGAGGGGACCCCATTCTTAAAGTGCCACTGAGTTTTGGGGTGTGTAGTTTGGGTGCAGAGACTCATCTATGTGTACTTGTGTGTTATTGTCAGTGTGTTCTAACGTTAAAGGAATAGTTCACCAAAAAATAAATAAACACAACTCTGTCATAATTTACTCACATTTATGTCACTCAATACACTTTTATTTTTCTTCAGTGGAGCTCAAAAGGAGCTATTTTGTGAAATGTTCTCGCTGCTCTTTTTCCATGTGAATATGAACGGAGACTAGGTATTCCTAAAAAAAAAAAAAAAAAAAAGCACCATACAAAGTATCATAAAAGTGGACCATTTGTCTGCACACAAACGCAGTATCCGCTCATTTAAACTGGACATTTTTTAAAACTTCTGGAGATTTTGGCTTGTGACATCGGAACCGGAACCAGAACCGGTAATAACCTTTTTTCCAGGCTTCTGATTGGCCAACATGGCTTTACGGTTAGGGTTATATTACCACCTGTTGGTTTGACATGCTCTTGACAGCTCTTCATAGGGTGTTTTTGCGTTTTCATGTGGATATTGCATATTAAGGAGTTACAAAAGAGGGAAAGATTATCATATGAATAATAATGACAAAGTCATATAGCTTTGGATAACCGTGTGAAAAAGAAGTGTGCTTAATTGTATTGAATGTGCACTTGTAGTGTACTTCAAGTAATATATATATATATTTTTTTTTAAATGTACTTGCAGAAAACTATATTAATGAAATTAAAGGCCACTTAAGTGTACTTAAAGAGAGTACACTTTCATGACTGTTTCTTCACACTTACTTTTTAAAAAGTGCACTTTATAATAATGTCATTACATTTTAAATTATTAAAATAATTTAAAGTACATTTTAAATAATTGTTTTAATAATATTTTGTCATGTTTTAAAGAAGCACACCTATTTTGATGTGTTGACTAAAATACTAAAGCACAAGTACTTAAGTAGGTAAAAAAGCCTTAAAAGTTGAGCTAATTGCATTTAATATAAATATAAACTATAATACACTGTCATTTAATTTGCACTTAACATGCAATTAATTTTTCACACTTAAGTGTATCCTTTTAGTATATTATTTCAGTAGTAAGTACTCTTGGGGTTGGCATGAGGGTGAATAAATGGCAGAATTTTCATTTGTAGGTGTACTGTACCTTTAATATCTGTATCTGTTCACATGTCTCGCTAAAGACATTTCCTGAAGGTGTGTATTTTGTCAGGTGAACACTTGTATTGTGGCAGGAGTACCACGGGAGAAAGGTTTATAGAAGTGAGCTAACAGTCTGTCTTCCGTTTAGTAGCAACTCAGACAAACGCTGTCATCCTCTCTCAAAACACTTATTGATTGCCACAAGCATCCCAGCCGCACACACACACGCACACACACACACACACACGCACGTACGTCCTGCTGTGAGTGCAGGGAATTTCAACTGGCTTCCACAGCGGAAGATCAGAGCGAGGCATGTTTGAAATGCACCACGAATGTCATTTGTGTGATTTGTAAATTTGTTTGTTTTGTGATGACAGACGGCCCAGGATGCAGTTGTGTGCTGAGAATGAATTAGCATGTCTCTGTCGGTGTTATCAGCCCAATAAACCGCAGCGGCTCTGACGTCGGTTGTCTTTGATAGTCTCTCTGAAATACCAGTAAAGAACTGGGAGGGTGTATTAACAGCTGCTTAATGCTATTATCAGCTGTTTCCTCCTGTAGTCACATAATAGTGTGACTGTCAAGATGTGTCTGTGTTTGAGAATATTATAATTGTTCTGCTTAAAGAGGTTCTGTTCTTTATGCTTATATTTTTAAGAATATCATCACAGTAATACTAATTTTAATTTAAAAAGTTACATTTTAGACTGATTGAAGTAATTTAGTAATCTCTTTAGGTTGTTGTGGGTTTATTTCCATTAATAGAAGTGTATTATTTTGTAGTTAATTTTACATTAATCCGTGTTTTAGAAATGACAGACTATTGGCTTTAAACAGCTTCTTAAACACTATGGGCCCTATTTTAATGAGTGCATGGTCTGAAGCACATGGCGCAAGTGCACTTAGGGCATGTCCGAATCCTCTTTTGCTAGTTAAATGATTGAAAAAGGGGTCGGTGCGCCAGGCACATGGTCCAAAAGGGTTGTACCTAGTCTCTTAATGAGTAATGGGTGTGTTTCGGGCGTAACGTGCAATAAACCAAGCAGAGTTTCATCTCCCATTCCCTTTAAAAGCCAGCTTTGCTTGCTCCATGGCGGATTCGCTATTTACATGGCGGAATTTGCAAGTGGAAAGAATGAACACTTCTCCAGAGAGGAATCCTTTTATTTTTTAATATTTAAAAATGTTTGTGTGCTGCTGCACATCCCTGTGAGTAGTGTAACAACAAAGTGTACGTGCATTGTGTGCACCCGCCTATAGGCGCATATTACCAATGCGCTCTTTAAATAACAACAAAAAAATACTGTGCCATTGACTTTAGACCAGGTTTTTGTTGGTCAATGGCGCAGTTGTTTTCAGTTGCCTCAAAATAGCAACACGCCAACAATGCACCTGAACACACCTCGTTTTTCAGACCAGCACGACCATGGGCGAACAGATGGCCATGACTGCATTTGTTATTTAAACAATGTGGCGCTGGACGTGAAAATGATAACTGCGTCGGGCTGAAACTAGCAAAAAACACTTGTGCCGGGTGTATGATAGGGCCCTGTATTTGCTTTCTTGACAGTTTTTTTGTACTTGTTTTTTTGCAGTGCGAAGAACAAGTCATTCGTTGGTCACTGACATATTTGAACAGCACCTGGGAGCTCATCTGCTGCAGGTAAATATGACTCATTTAAATAAAATCAATATGTAAATATGACTTTCATTTATGTGTGTTTACAGATATCAATGTTAGTCATGTTATGTAGTCATGTGATGTGCATCTTTTTATGAGACTGTTACACTTAAATTATTTTAGTTTTTCTCCAGATGATTTGAAATTTTTGTTCTTTTTACACACTACCATTCTTTTATTGTTGTTGATGTTTTCTTTTAAAGAAAGTAATACTTTTTTTCAGCAAAAATGCATTAAATTGATCAGAAGTAATTTATGCATTTTTAAATGTCTTGTTGTGTCCAAACTTTTTGGGGACTCTTTTGTAAATATGTTTTGTTGTTTTAGATGATGAGCTATATGCCATTAGTACTGGAATTTGGCTGTCTGACTTAAAAAGATTAATTTGTAAGAGAAAAAAAAAAGGTTACCTTGTTCACTAACCTAAAATGTTCAAAGAGGGCGACGCTGATAGAAATCAAATTAACACTTCTGAAAATCCTTATGATTCTTTGTCTCGTCCTCTGTCAGTAATAACTAGATAATTGCGCTTTATTTCCACCATTCCCATCATTGCGGTCCACTCTCATTTGCATATTGAACTCGTCACTTGCATAAATTAGCGCTGCAACAACATCAGTCATTCTCAACTAAAGTGCCCACTCTGCTTCACTCGTGCCTGTGTGTTATTACAATTAATGTAATTCTTTAAATTAGTCCTTTAATAGGGTGACTGTATGCTTTTTATCTGCCAACTGCCGTTCTGGTGTACCAGAGTTTATTTTGAAGTCGGGGGAAGCTGTTGTGGTTTCTGTCTAAATCAATTTGATTCTTCCCTCATGTTGTTTTCGCTTTGAAGTCGTTGCTTATGTCTACAGCTTGATTCCATAAAAAATCTTGAGATTTGTTCAGCAGTATTGATTTTGTTGGTTCAGGGTTGATTTGTTGCTTAGTTTTAGTTTAGGTCTGAAGTGTTACACCACTGAAGTGTTAAACACCATCTCTCATATTTCTGCATGGCTGTACTAGATAAAACAGCATTCACAACCCATTTTACCTCCGGAAGGTGAAATTTCTATTTGAAAGAGGATAATTAATAAGGAATTGATTTTATCCTTTAGGCATTACATCATGAAAAGTGGTCTCTATTCGGTTGTTAAGTCCGGGTCTCATACCACAAGAAAACAACAAATGGTGCTAATATACACGCACGATGTGGTGTAAAACTACCAAAAAACTATAATCATTACTTTTATCTCCATACCAAAATCCCAGATGGCCAGACAGTGATTCACCTTATAAATCGTTAATATATGAATGTCTGTGACGCTGTGAACACTGAGACTGTTGTGCAGTATTTTAAATGTTTAACATTTTAAAATGTTAAATGTTTAATATGAATAAATAGCGCCCATAAACGGCTGTCAAGATGGCATTCTCAAGGGAAACGAGCCGAGGCTTGGACCCAGAAACTGCGTTCCTTACGTCATGACTTAACAAGCGGATACGAAAAAATAATAAAATGAAATGAAAATAAGTGGGTCTGATGACATCAACTGAAAAAGAAAGTCATTTCAATCGATATTGACATTAAACATCAGATATATTCTGACTGGATGTTATTGTGTCGTGTTGTGCAAAACTTTTACTTTTAGGTAGAACAGACAATCCTTGTGAAATGAAGCGCGTTTAATTGTACTGCATGTGCACTTGAAGTGTACTTCCAATCTTAAAAGTAGATTTTTTTGAAAATCTATGCATACATAAAATACAATATTAATAAAAGGCCACTTAAGTGAACTTAAAGAGAGTACACTTTCACGACTGTGTTTCATAACACACTTAAGTAGAGTTTTAAAAGTGCACTTTGTAATAATGTCAAATTAAGTTTTAAAGGGGACCTATTATGCCCCTTTTCACAAGTCATAAGTCTCTGGTGACCCCAGAATGTGTCACTTTTCAAATTTGCTCCTATTTGGGTGTGAGCAAAAACACGCCGTTTTTGTGTGGAAAATGCAAATGAGCTGCTGCTCCCTGCCCTCTTTCCAGAAGAGGGCGGAGCTTTAACAGCTTGCGCTTCGGTTGCTCAACAACAACAAAGCTGGAGAATCTCACGCAGCCAAAATGAGGATTGTCAGTAACGGTGTTCAGCCTTACATTGTTCAAACCGGAGTCGACACTGATGGAGAGACTCAGGAAGAAGTTACAACTTTTAGAATGAAACTGGACGTTTCTGAATGGTTAGTGGATAAATTTATGTAGTTGCTGTGGAGTTGATTCAACTTCGACTAGCATGTGGCGTCATGTTAATCTTTCATGCAAATTCAGCATTGAATTGACCCTCATTTGTGAAGGAGTCCGGCGTTAAATGACGGCATGTCAACAACACTCTACTACAACAACTCTTCCTCTCCTCTAAAACAGCCCAACATGGCCTCACCCCCTTTGTTGTGTGTTCCCCGGGGTCAGGAATTATGTACATTTTGGGGTTTGTGATGTCACCCAGGAAGAAGCTTGTTATAGTCCCTACCAGCCGTTTGTTGTAGTCCTTAAAAAGCGGTTTCTGTAAAAGAAAATATCTCCCTTAGCATTGAACTTTGAGTGTCGTAACTTTGCAGATGTTGTTTATGATCAAACAGCAACATTACACACTAACTAAAATTAAAATTTAATAATCTTTTGCCATGCTTTAAAGAAGTACACTTATTGTGTTGAATAACATACTAAAGCACATGTAAAGTATTTTATTATAATTTTAACTGTAGTGTATTATTAGATATTACGTTTTAACTGGTCAGTATGTGTGTCTCAGAAAAACAAATGTGTGTGAGATTTGGGCTTAAACCGTACAGCTTTAGTTTCAGCTACAATTCTGTTTTTCTCTTTGCAGTCTCTGGATGGATTCGTGTTCGTGGTCAGTCAAGAAGGCAGATTTCTTTATATCTCAGAGACTGTGTCCATCTACCTTGGCCTTTCACAGGTAAGACGAAAACACTTACACATTGTAGCATACTTCATGCTTGGGTTGTTAATTTAATGTGTTAATTTAGTGCAACTAACTAATTATTTTAGTGTTTTGGTTGCTCCTATGTCTCTGTGGTGTTTTTAATATACTTTTAAGACAAATCATGTGCAAATTCATCAGTCAACACCATTGCTGAGTATTTTCTACTTAAAACTGCAGTGAACCAAAGATGGTCTCAAAAACATTGTTTCCTACCATCACAAACATGTGACCAATCCTGTCAATGTGCAGGCGGGGCTTTAACACAGTGAGCACAAGAACACCTTTAAGAAAGGAAAAATCGGGTACATATAGCAATATAGCGGGTGAATTATGTATATGATGAACTATATTTCTATGATGTTCAAAGCGTTTTTAAGGATGCTGAGTTTTAGAAGGCAGCTGTCTGACTCTGAGATGGTGAACGGGAACATGGTTTGTGTAACATTAGCAACACATTATTAGCTGATTGATAACATAGTCAAGCCAAAGGCTAATCATATTAATTACCAATATGTGTCCAACGTTGTAGAGACCATTACCATTCTGATATGTCGACTTGTAGACGACCCTGTATAATTCGCTCTTTTTCTTCTGAATCAGATTCTGGTTCAAATATATATGGGTAAATTAAACCAATATTTCCACTTGCCATTGTGTAGTGTTTAGTTGAGTGAGTGGATCAGGTAGTCCGAGCTGGTGTGATTGAGTGGAGGCGGGGACTAATTTGCATATTCATGGTTCCTCATATCCAAAATGAAGCAAGGGTGTAGAGTTACATTCAAGGTATTATAGAAATTATGTTCACAGGAAAGAACGTTTAAATATGTCATTTTGATTATCAAAGGTGAGTTCTAAGGGATAACATTTTTGACTGCAGGGGGACTTTAGAAATTGATATACACAATACATTTTAATATTGTTTTTTTTTTTTTTTTTAAATAGATGAAGCGCTTTTTGTGTGAAAGATCAATATGTGTCTAACTTGGACAAATATTGAAATATGCCATTATTGTGATTGATTGATTGATTAATTAATTGATGCATCTTGTAATTATTTCGATTTTAATCTGGATTGACATTCCTAATTTATACTATAAAACACCAGCGATATGCTTTCATCTGTGTTCATCTATGATTGCGGTTTTTTTGCGTATTGTGAATTTCCCTGTGTCCCTGTGCTCATTTCTCCAGCTCTCTTCCTCTCTTGAGCCTCTCGCCTCTCCAGGTGCTTTCTCTCTGTTGATTGCCTGTGGCCTCTTGTACAGGGAATGTTAAGTCCTGCCATTTCACCCAGATGCATAAATAATAACAGTAATTACTCGCACAGCAATCAAAGCGTCGCTCCAGCGAGCCGGGGTCTGTCTCGGGAACAAATCGATAGACATCTTAAAAGCCACATTGATTGTGTGGCAAAAAAGAATACACACACACACACACACACACACAAACACACTCTTGGATGGGTCTGAGGGGGATGGGAGGACAGATAGTGAGTTTAGGAGGGAAAATAGATGTGAATGAGTACGGCTGGTTGAGAAAACAAGTGAAATTGTTAGTGGTCAACGCTTTATGGGCGTCTTGCTGTTTCATTATTGACAAGTTCTGATTCCTGAATACATGCACGAGCAGGAGGCATATTCAGAAGAAGTTTTATTTTGTCTGGTTTTCCAGAAACAAATGATTCTTTCTATTTGACAGGCTACAACAGAAAAGCTCTGTAGGCACAGCAGACTCAATGCTTACAAGGAACTACCTTCTAAACAGTGGTGGTGTGGTGGTGTTTTAAAATGAGGAGGGTTTTTTTATTTCACTTTTTTTATACATCAATCAAATGTAAATTTATGTCCCTGTTACACTTAATTTTCCTGGTTAAATAAACATTATAAAGAGAGAACAAAAAGACTGATTTCCCCAAGCTGATTGGGTACTAAAACCCCCTACAGTCATCATTTTTTCAGGCGATTTTAAGTTTGATTTTGACGTGACATAACGCAGTGATATCTACAGTAAAATAAGTTGTTTACTTACTTTTTAAATTAGTCTTCCCATTAACGCTATCATTGCCTTAATTTAGGCCGATTTGAGAACGTGCACGAAATCAGGAGGCAGGATTCATTCTCATTTACCCCTCACCAAACCCAGTTCACAATTTAGGGGTTCTGTTTAAAGTCAATAGGCTCAGGAGAGGCAAGCCTCCTGCTGTAACTTTACCTGCGGGTGTCCCTGTTGGACAGTGTTACTTTATAAAAACGAGTGACTTACACTTTTTAATGTCACATTTTGTAATATTTGCATTGGTTTATTTTTGTAATATTCATTATTTTCTCATCCAGTTTTTTTGAGAAGACACTGCTGAGGAAGTTTGCCCCTCTGAGGAAATGCCCCTCCTTCTAAAGCAAAATCTTTGGCAAAATTTCACGGGCACAAAAATGTCTATTGTCTATTATCAATAGTGTAGCGATGTATGAAGCACAGCTCACACAGTAGTCACTTTTAAACCAAGCAGTTTTCTGTTAGTCAACACGCCGAATTCACTTGGCCAACTTCTGCGAAATCTGCGTGGGGAAAACTTTCATCCTTATGTGAAATTTCAGATTGCATGGATTCCTACTGAAACAACTATTGAACAGTGGTAAATGTAAGTGGACCTTTAAGAAGCATCCAAACTGAAAATTGCATCACTTATTTGGAACAGTTCACAGAAACTCCCTTTTATTGAAAGTGGCTTGGGGTGTTCCCCCTAAGTTAAAATCACGTTCCGGTTTGGGGCAAAGTACCGGCAACATGTGAGAAGTGCCAGGTCTTGACATTAACTTTTTTGCTCACCAGCCACTGTGGCTAGCAAAAAATAACTCTTTTTAGTACTGAGAGGCTGCTTTATGTGCACACACTTTGAGTGTGAGCACAAAATCTGTGGGAATGAGTAAAATTCACCCACGCCGAAATTCAAGCCCTGTAACACCAACAATATTCATCCGGAGCAAATGAAACAAGTGAGTGAGGGGAGGCGGGTTTTCATTTTAAAACAGCTCAAACATGCATTTTAGTCTGGGACTAGCTTAAGACTTGTCTGTGAAACTGGAAGATAATCAATTTTACTAACTTTCATTTTGTATACAAAATGTAAAAAGCATTTAAGACTAATATCAAAAGGTGTTTAGAATCACAAGAAACATCATATCAGTCAGGTGTGCTTTTACATATCTTGAAAAAGGCGGTTGCTAACAAGTGGTTAAATGGGACTACAGACAGTACTGGGGATATCAAACAGGGCATTTTTTCTTTTTAATAAAGTGACTGAAAGAGTTGTCGGACATTGAGTGGTGGTGATGTTGAAGTCGAGCAACTGTGGTGTAGTCTGTTTATAGTTTAAAGGGTTAGTTCACCCAAAAATCTAAATTCTGTCATTTATTACTTACCCTCATGCCGTTCCACACCCGTAAGACCTGTGTTAATCTTCAGAACACAAATTAAAATATTTTAATTGAAATCCGATGGCTCCGTGAGGCCTGCATAGGGAGCAATGGACACTTCCTCTCTCAAGATCCATAAAGGTACTATAAACATATTTAAATCGGTTCATGTGAGTACAGTGGTTCAATATTAATATTATAAAGCGACGAGAATATTTTTGGAGTGCAAAAAAACAAAATAACGACTTATTTAGTGATGGCCGATTTCAAAACACTGCTTCATGAAGCATCGGAGCATAATGAATCAGTGTATCGAATCATAATTCAGATCGCGTGTCAAACTGCCAAGGGCTGAAATCACGTGACTTTGGCGCTCCGAACCGCTGATTCGACACGCTGATTCATTATGCTCCGAAGCTTCCTGAAGCAGTGTTTTGAAATCTGCCATCACTAAATAAGTCGTTATTTTGTTTTGTTTTTTGGCGCTCCAAAAATATTCTCGTCTCTTTATAATATTAATATTGAACCACTGTACTCACATGAACCGATTTAAATATGTTTTTAGTACCTTTATGGATCTTGAGAGAGGAAGCTTAGCCTCCATTGCTCCCTCTGGAGGCCTCATGGAGCCATCGGATTTCAACTAAAATATCTTAATTTGTGTTCTGAAGATGAACGAAGGTCTTACGGGTGTGGAACGGCATGAGGGTAAGTAATAAATGACAGAATTTTCATTTTTGGGTGAACTAACCCTTTAAGCTTAGCTTTTTATTTCTGGCAGTTGTTTTTAGGCTTCAAAGTTCATAAAAGTTGCAAAAATCTTGATGGACAAAATGTGTCAGTATTATAAACTTTTGTTGATCACAGACGTTATTTTTTGCGATAATCCAAAAGTCCATAGAAAAATCTATTGGGTTTTTGTTGAGGGAACCAGTGTGATGCCAACTTCCGAGTTATCCTACAAAAACATGGCATCACTGCAGCACTGTATTGTTGCCTGGTAGAGTTTACATGGCCACAGTCCTTCACTCCAGCCTCTGTCTGGGTCTCTGAGGTCAACACCGGAGGAAATACATTAACTGTAAGCACAAGACCCCACTTGTTACCTTGTGTCATAGGTCATGACACGCCATCGTAGATAGAGCCATCCATTCTGGTTAATCCTTGTGACCTCTCAAAAGACAGTAGGGTTCCTTAGGCGGATTACGCAGGGTTAGGAACCTTGAAAGAGGATGATACACCTGCTTCTAGGCTGCTTGGCCTACAGAAGCCAAAGCTCCGGGCCTAGATGGAGGTCTAGGAGCTTAGCCTCTCGTCTCCTCTCCAAGGCCAAAGCCACACCATCTGGGAAATGTGGAGGGGCGTATGGGGTGGGAAATTGATCCTAGGCTGATTAGTATGCAGACCCATCACCTTGCCTCCTCCCCATCTCTTCCTCTGCCTCCTCCTCGTCCTCTTCTCTTGCTCCTCTCCCATCAGTCAGAAGCAGACTGAGAGAGAGTGTTGTGGACAACTGCCCGGACGCCTCATACATATTAAATCCTAGCTATTATTTATATCATGTCTTTCTCTTGCTCTCTCCCGCACCCTCTCTCTCCCTCTCTTCTTAACCCTCTTCTTAACACTTACCAACAACCTTTTCTCACTTCTTCTATTTCTCATTCCTCTTTCAACATCTCTCTGGTTCTTTGCAGAGCCTTTCTATTGATGTCTGATTTTCAAACGATTCATTCTTTTGGGTTCTTGTTATGGCTGTTGGGATGTTAATTTTATACAGGTAATTAATGATAAAATATAAGGATATAAAATAAGAATATTTCAATAT
The DNA here is from genome assembly GCF_018812025.1 of Megalobrama amblycephala. Taxonomy (NCBI): domain Eukaryota; kingdom Metazoa; phylum Chordata; class Actinopteri; order Cypriniformes; family Xenocyprididae; genus Megalobrama; species Megalobrama amblycephala. The sequence goes on along the minus strand of NC_063059.1, from coordinate 34,753,499 downwards.
AAATTAAAGCTGCAGTTTGCCTCTCTATCATCAGGGCCGGATCTAGACCCTTTTGTCTGTCATCTCGACCCCCCTAAAACTATAATCACCTATCTGAATGTTTAGCCAGTGCTGTTTACTCAAGAAAGTTTATCATTTTCACCTGTTTTTAAGTCTTGTCAGTTTAAACATTCAAGTGATTTTAAGCCATTCAAGCGCAAGACGCTGTGAAAGAGAACTCAATGCAGTACTTGCACACTTTGATAGATCATTTGTGCACGTATGAGCAAATACACACAAAATTATGTCAAAATGCCGGTCTTGACGAGTATCCACGTAAACACAGGATGTTTTGTTTTATACATTTTTGCAATATTACTTGAAACTGTATTTACTAACTGATAAAAGACTATTTATTAAGTGCACTGAAAGGAATAATATTAATATACATCATCTGTGCATGAGGTAGGGCCTTAAAAACATCAGCCAATAGCGTAAACGATTGGCTCTCTGGCTTGTCAATCACTGCCATTACGTTCCTTGTGAAAGACGTGCACGGATTGGCCCTCTGGCTTGTCAATCACTGCCATGATGTTCCTTGTGCGAGACCTGCACGGCTGCGCGCTCCAGTAACTTTCCACACTCCACAGGCGCTGCATGCAATGTTTTTGTCAGGAGACAGGAGTAACAACTGCAGATTATGAGTTACCTGCGGTGAGTCCGACATAATGAATCCACTAAGACAACACAGCGAATGCCGGTGGTAAACACTCGTGTTCCAATACTTGTGCACGAGTTTTGGGTGGCGTTCCTTTGCGCTCATTTCAAAAACTCAGTAACAGTCTTTGGTTTCTCAGTTGACGAAAAGATCCTCTTTAGCACCTTTAAGTGAACATAAACAGTTAAGAAAATATTGTATGTGTGACAATATAATGGATCCGTGCATTAGGTTAATTGAACAACACAAAAAAATGGATATAAAGGTAGACAGATTCAATAGAAAGATTGGTATCATTAGATAAATTACACAATTTTTGTATTGACTTGGTACCAATTTAAGTACTGGTAGGCTACCTTTGACTTACTATATAGTAATATAGTGGTGCCGATTTAAAAAGGCACCATTTATTGGCAATGGTCTCTTGCATAAATATGTCTATTTCATAAAATGTCTATTTCATAAATATGTTTATTTGCATTACCGTTCACTTGCACTACTGTCATTGTGGCTTATTTGCACTACCGTTTCTGACTACCATCTCTCATATGTCATATATATGCCATATATGCCATTTTATATCTGCATTTTTATCTTCTTTAACTTTATTAATATCATAAATATGTTTATTTGCACTACCATTAAGCACAAGCGCCATATACTGTCAGGGAGTGAATTTGCACGTTCACTCTGCACATCGCCAGTGAAAATCGCTTGGGTATGAACACAAAAAACATCTCGAAAAACGCTGGCGATAAGAGCGTGTGATATTCGTCCCGGTGTGTACAGGCCTTTACCTGTTCAGCAGAAAAAAAGCCATCTCTGCATCAGTCTTCAATCCCTTCAGATCAAAGCTGAAGTTTTTCTGTGTTGCACCATGAGCACTACTGTGTCAAGATGAACACAGTTAAACTTGAAAGTGTCTTAAGACACATGCATTCTATTCCATTTCACTGCGTCTAGCTGATTTTGAATGCAAAAACGCGTCCAGTGAATGGCCCCTGACACCATACTACAGGCCGCCACACATACTGAAAGCAACAGCACAGAAAAAGTAAGGAGCAGTTCACACAGGACATGTTCTTGTTTTCAAAAACAGCAAGATGGAGAGCAACAAAATGGAAAAGAATGCAGGTGTCTTGAGATTTTTAAAGTTTCACTGTTTTGACTTGACATAGCCTCTTAAAAACGCAATGAAATGGATACCATGGGCCATTTTAAATAAAAATTAAAGTTAAAAGAAAAAAAAAGAAAAAGAAATATTTAAAGGAATATTGCATGTTAAATTAAAGAGAATTTCAGGACCAATTTGTCAGTGTTGACTCGGTTAATCAATGAACCATTTTTTTTTTTAAACTAATTGTCTAAATGAACAAATTCATTGCAGTAAATCAGAATTTCCAATGCTATTCCAGTCCCAACCTATAGCCTTTCTCGCATGCTTTTTCCATAGTTACATTTCTTACAAACCCAGTGTCCTCCAGTGGATCCTTTTAATTGAGATTTCCCAAAAGCTCCTTCATGCACCTTTGGGTGTCTACTTGCTTCCAAACATCTGAGATCCCATCACCGCCACTCCAACAAGCTAAACAACCCTCTCCAAGGCATTGAGGATCAGATTAAGTTCTCTGAGCCAGACCACCTGTCTGCTGGATTTACCTCCACCTTTACCTCTCAATTAGTCGACACAGGCTTAAAACCCCAGACTCTTCTCAATTCATCCCTCAACTGATCCCCAATTACACAGCCCTGCTTTTCATCCACCGTCTCCTTTCTGCTCTTCCCTCTGTTTGCATGCAACCTGCCTTGCACACACACATTAGTGTCCTTGACGGCCAGCGGAAAATCCTTTAAAATCCCTCCGTAAATGGATCTAATCCCATAATAAATGGCTGTGTCCCACAGACAAGGGTGTGAGGGAGAAACCGGCCTTTTATCAAGATACTGTTGAATGAAATCTGACCCACACAGATTACTTTTTTATAGATCCAGGAATTGCAGAATTGCAAATTACACCATTTCTTCACCCTTACTAGTTAAGTAAAGGTGTTAAGGGAATATTTAAAAAAAAACTGTTATCGTGTACTCGTCTTGTCAGCCAAAACTTGTGTGCCTTTTTTTTTTGTGCAACACAAAAGAATATGTTTTGCAGAATGTCCAGGTTGCTCTTTTTTCATAAAAAGGTCAATTAAAAATAACATCCATGTGATCATTCCTGTCTTTTAAAGCCATAAAAATAAAATAAATGTGCAAAATGATTAAATACATTTTTTTTAAGAAATTAATATAATTTGAAATAGGTTTTTTTTTCTAATTTTGTCACTTGTCAAATCTTCTTCATGTTTCCGATTTAAAAACAAAACTGAATATTCTACCTGCTGCATTTTATAAAATGTAACTCAAAAAGAAAAGAAAAGAAAAGAAAAGAAACTCAAAATGGGTGAGCTTTATAAAACTTAACACACCAACCATGTATAGACTTAATATTCTAGAAATTAAATGAAATGATTCAAATCCATTTTCCTTCTTCCATGGAAGACAAAAGCAAGCTGCTTGTTACCATGCATACCATGCAAGTCGAAAGTGGACCAAGATGGGCAAGATCAAAAGCAAATAAAAATAAAGATATTTCTTAGTTTTTCCGTCAAAGAATTAGGATTCCTACTTTCTTGGAAAACCTGGATATATGACGTAGTCTAATTTTAAAAGTGTGATTTCTACACCTGTAGGAGAAGGAGTCATGTGAATAAAATCTTAAAAATCCATGGGCATTTTTTTATAATGATTTGCATTTTTCAAGTAAAGCACTGGTTAAAAAGAGTTGGAAGCTTAAAATGAAAAATTCTTCTATAAATGAACTTGACAGAAACTAGGAATGCTGGGCCCCTGAATATTGTAGTGAACAATGGGGGGCCTTGGAGTCAAAAAGATCTTGACCATCTTGGTCCCCTTTCCACTTTTGTTTCTATGGTAAAAACATGCTTTTGTGTTCTATGGGAGGAGGAAAATGGATTTGAATGACATGAGGGTGAGTAAATGGTGACAGAACTTTTTGTCTAAACTAAATTTGTAGGTTTTTCTCTTGTTCATTTGTATAACATTAAGTCTATACATGGTTGCCATGTTAAGTTTTATGAAGCTCGCCTGTTTTGAGTTTCTTATACGTTTTGTAAAATGCAGCAGGTAGAATATTCAGTCTAGGTCATGGTACACCATAATTAATGTTTTATGTGTAGCATTGCTTTTATCTTTCTCAGATGTTTGCTTCCCCAGCGTAAGGGTTTAGGAATATGTGTGCGCTTGCGTACACTTGAGCATTACAAATGTAGGAATAGCAATCTTTTTTCAGGGTCTCTCATTGGTTGTTAGCCAATATGTTGTGATCTATGTCATGTTTCTTAAATTAATGTTACTCTGTATTGATCTGTGTGCATGTGTATGTATGCGTGTATCTGTCTGCTCAGGTCGAGTTGACTGGCAGTAGTGTGTTCGATTACATCCACCCTGCGGATCATGTCGAAATGGCAGAGCGTCTTGGCATTAGGCCACACCTCCGGGCGGAGGCAGGCTGTCAAACGTCCCACGAGAGTGCTTCAAGCTCCGCCTCCGCATCCTCTCTGGCTGGCACCCCTGAACCAGGTAACATGCCTTCAGAGGTCTAGCTTTATTTAACTCTTATTTTTCCAATACTTATGGAGTCTCTAAAAATATACTGTAACTTTCAGGACTCAAACCATATAATGAAACTGCACAGCAGTAACCTTTTGTCATCAATAAGATACAGTACATAACCACCCACATACACTATTTGGTGTTGGCACACCAAATCCCATCAGATCTTGTGCTGATCCTAGGTAGAACACCAGCCGCTCAGCAGGAAAGTGCTGTTTCTCATTGTCAAGAGGGTATTTGCATAGGAGGCTTAAAGCCCAGCAGCCAAAAACGCTTCTAAGGATCAGAGAGAGGATGGAAAATGATCATGAAAAACAAAAATATTACAGCTTTTGGTGCAATAAAACCTTGACAAACATTATAAGTGGACCACGGTAAAGACCTTTCCTGCATATTTGTCCACATTGGTTGTTCTGAGCTTGAAAAAAACATAACTATTCATACGATTTGACTGAATCATATGAAAACAAAAAATGCAATTGTGGTAACACTTTAGATTTAGGGAACACATTCACTATTAACTAGTTGCTTCTTAGCTTGCATATTACTAGAATATTGGCTGTTTATTAGTACTTATAAAGAACATATTAATGCCTTATTCTGTGTGACCATATTCTACATCCCATAATCCTACCCAATACCTAAACAACCACCACAACATCCAACTTTTTTACTATCAATAAGCAATAATTAGGAGTTTTTTGAGGAAAAACTCCTAGTTAATAGTGAATGTGTTCCCTAATCTAAAGTGTTACTTTTTATGTTCATATCAGATCTGTGGACAGTGAAATATTGTTCTAAGGTGGATATCTTTGTGTTGTGTGTTTTCCCCCGTAGCACCATCCAGCCCCTGTTCTCCTGTCAGAGAGTTGTCAGAACGTGGCTTCTTCATCCGGATGAAATCCACCCTCACCAAGCGTGGCCTCCACGTTAAATCCTCGGGCTATAAAGTGAGTCCTTCACGTTGGACATGTTGTCTTAAAGGGATAGTTGAAAATTCTGTCATCATTTACTCACCTTCAAGTTGCTCCAAAGCTGTGAGTTTCTTTCTTCTGTCGAACACAAAAGATGATATTTTGAAGAATGTTGGTAACCAGACACTTGAAGGACACCATTGAGTATTTTTTCTATACTATGGAAGCCCATAACTGTTTGGTTAGACATATTCTTCAAAATATCTTCTTTTGTGTTCAGCAGATGAAAGAAATTCATGCAGGTTTTAAACAATTTGAGTAAATGATGACTTCCCTTTAAGATCTCAGTGTAATTAAACATCTTAATTTGAATAAAGACTGTTGATGCTTCTGTTCTGAATGACGCACACATTCGCATCCCATCAAATTGACTGAATTTTTTTACAAAGAGCCATTCTAATATCCTTTCCATTGCGCTGTGAAACTGGAAAAACCGGACAACCAATAAGATTTGCGCTTTTGGTCACATGCCCAGAGCTGCTGCTGTTACATAAAACTATGACTTGGTTGCTGCTCATGAACATTGAATATTTTGCTAAGCAAAAGTAAATAGCAGAGGAAGAATCTGCAACGGCTGTCTTGTCTCTGTACTCTTGTACCCTATTTTCCAGAAATGGTCGAGTCAAAATTGCATTGTAGAAAGAAAAAAAAAGTACAGACAAGTCACAGCGGTGTTTAAGTCATTTTTATTATTACGGCCATATAAAATACTGGTAAATAAAACAAAATGTTTACAAACATTATAAGATTTTAGTTCCCCCTCACCCCACAAATAATACTTTATATCTAATGGTATGCAGAACATGAATAAAAAATATAAGTATAAAATCCATTATAAACAACCTATGTTATAAACACCAAGCCTAAACGAATTTAAATCGAAATTGAATTACCACACAAACTGTTAAAAATTAATGTGAGGAGAGATTATAACTGAAGCCCATAAGTTGCAGCATGTTTTAGATAAAAAAAAAAAAATGCTATATATATTCTGTAAAATATGCTATTTGTTGTGGTTTGATAAACAGCATAGTGAATACAAAAATCTGAACAGTTGTTTGAAAACATATAAATAACGTTTGACTAGAATATCAGCATTTAATAATTTTTATGAATGATTGAATGATTTCATAAACTGAACTGCTCATTTAATTCCGGTGAATTCAGGTGATTCATGTGACAGGTCGGATTCGGTGTCGGCCAGCCCTGGTGCCAGGCTCCTCCCGCCCCTTGCATCGGCCAATGGGATTGGTCGCTCTAGCCCACACGCTTCCGCCCTCCACGCTCAATGAGGTGCGCATGGAAAGTAACATGTTTGTCTTCCGTGTCAACATGGACCTGCAGATCACCTACTGTGAGAACAGGTAACCTCCCAGCATGCCTTTCAGTCTCATTTACATTGGCTGAATCCCAAATGGCACACTTCTATGCACTTTCTATGCGTGCACATGTCCGTTAAGTCCACGAGACCGTAGGGTGTCCCATTCATCATTATAGGTTCAGAAGGGTGCTCGCGAATGCCCCCTTTGTGGCCACTATGCACCCTCGATGCGCACTTCAGCTGAGCCCACAAGTTTGTAAATAATAATGTTTTCCATATGTGTTATTGCATTAACACTATGTCCCAAGCCTGTGGAATAGAATTACATTACATGGCCTAAAGTATATTTGAGACATTGGATCAAATTTACGTGTACTCAAAAACAAGACTTTTTCGGTGTTAATGAAACAAACCTATATTTAATAAAGTAAACATTTAATAAAACTGCCATAATAAATGGCAGTCAGCATTGTAGGCGCTTATTGGGTCATGGAATGTCTGGGAAGTGACGTACTGTATTCTGGTGATTGTCTGCGTTGGTCAGTGTCTGTTGGTGCAGTGTGAACTGGCCTTTATATGTGTCCTTGTGTGGGTTTTGTAGGATTTCGGAGTATATGGACCTGAGCCCAGCTGAGGTAGTTGGACAAACCTGTTACCACTTTATCCATGCAGAAGACCTGGACACCGTCAGGCAGAGCCATGATGACTGTAAGCCTGTCAGGATTTGTGCTCTTGTTTTTTCACCTTTCAATCCTTCAAATATTTATATTTTACGTATTTCATGTCATGAACTTGATCACGCTTTTGGGTTTTAACTTGTCATAATGGCCAACAAACTGTTAGACTTTACCTATCACCCAAAAATTCTGTCATCATTTACTCACCTTCAAGTTGTTCCAAACCTGTATGAGTTTCTTTCTTCTGTTGAACACAAAAGGAGATATTTTGAAGAATGTTGGTAACCAGATAGTTGACAGTAGCCATTGACTTCCATAATAGGAAAAAACATTGAATGGAAGTCAGTGGCTATTGTCAGATGTCTGGTTACCAATATTCTTCAAAATATCTTCTTTTGCGTTCAACAGAAGAAAGAAACTCTTACAGATTTGGAACAACATTTTCAGTTTTGAGTGAAGTATCCCTTTAAGAGCCTGAAGCTGCTGTTTACATTTTGACAACAGCGCCCCCTAGCCAAATAAACAAATTGTGTAACTCACATCCAGGTTTAAGAAATGTATCTTATTTTGCCATCTCATGTGGTGTTTGGATTTTCAAACCTAATATTTAATCTGACTCCTTTGCACACTCTTAGTGCTGCGGAAAGGGCAGGTTGTGACGGGGTATTATCGGTGGCTGCAGAGGAGAGGAGGGTATCTGTGGATTCAGTCCTGTGCCACCGTGTCCATTAACCACAAAGCGCCCCATGAGCGTAACGTCATCTGGGTCAACTATGTGCTCAGGTCAGCTTCCTAGTGACCTTATGTGTTTGTGTTTTTGAGTGTTGTGCTACAGTATAAAAAAATATGTTAATGTGATGAGTTTCCACAGTGGCCCTTGTAAACGCTGTTCCTCTCCATCTGTCTACAGTAATCTTCATCACACACACATACACACACACACATGTTCAAAGAAGTCAGACAAAAACAAGAAAAAAATTGGCTGAATTTCAGTGATAATTGGACTGGTGATATATAATTACACCAAATGGATGTCAAAATTTTCTGGCTGAATGGTGTTTTAGTTAATTAGCTTTGTAATTACGATAGCTAATTAACTTCTATAGCACCCTGCTGGAGCCATGTTCATGTTCAGAAGGGCTTTTCTAGTATGTGTGTGTTTGTGTGTGTGTGTTTGGAAGTGGGTACCTCTCTTTACCACACTGTTATTCTCTGTGAGGAGGAAACTCTATAGCTATGTTACAAAATCTTCCTAACCATCATGAAACCTGTGACTGATTTGGAACTTTTGTACATAGTGAGCAAAGGTCATTTATTTGCATTAAACAAAGTTCTCATGCACAGCACATGAGACTTGGTTATGTTTACATTTGATCCAAATAGAGTTTTCCATTAGCATATGTTGCTAAGATAACAATTATATAAGTATAAAATACATAACACACACATTTTGGGTCAAATACAACTAATTTATTGATATGTTTCAGCACTTCTCTTGATTTGTCTGCCATCTTGGATTATTTTTTTCACTGAGCTTGTTGCAAAACATTCTCAGATTCTCTTGTAAAATGTCAAAATCAATGTTGTATTTATAGAGCACAATTAAACAACAGTTGAAAGGAAGGAAGACAAATGCTGGACCATACATAAACTACAAGATGAGATTAAAAAAAAAACAACAACATATAAACACACTATGCAACAGTGTGACACATGAGATGCTGTCTTAGAATTTGCCAAACACGTGATTTTAAAGTTGCGATGAAACAAGTAGCGTCAGATCTTTTTTCTGTATTATGACAAATAATCTGAATTAAAGAGGTCATCGAAAAAATGTAGCCTACAGATTGCAACTGATTGTAAGAAAGTGGGGTTTAAGCAGACTAAAGGCGCTTTTCCACTGTGTGGTATGACTTGGCTGGGCTTGCTTTACTTTGGCTCAGTTTGCTTTTCTACTGGAGTTTAGTACCACTTCAAAGATGGTGAAATTATAGAATGATCGCTATAGTTGCGTCACCACTTCATCTACTGACCACGATACAGCCATTTATTTTTTCAAGTTGTGTGCAACAGTCGTTTTAAAAAGTTGTGCGAAAAAATTATACTGCGGTGGCTGTTGCTGACTGTTTAAATCTAGCAGTGTCTCTTGTTCCAAATCCAGTGATCTGCAGTGTTTACACAGCACATTTTAGTATTGGTACGGTGGTACTAAAAAATACCAGGTACTAGGTACTGTACACAGTGGAAAACCCCCCAAAAGTGAGCCATACCGAGCCGTACCATGCAATGGAAAAGTGCCAAAAATATTGGAAGTCCAGCTTTGTTTTGGAAGTCCAGCGTGTCTATGATGCCTTAAAGTGCTTCAAATCTTTTGAACAGGCACTATATGAGGTAGGGCTGAACGATTATGCCAAAAATCATAATTGTCGATTATTCCCTTGAAATTTTAATTGCGATTATTAATTACAATTATCACAATTTACATTGAAAGATGTTTTGAAAAGCTTTATACCATTGTTTGAAGCAACTGCATGCCATATTTTTATATAAAAATAAAACAAGCTGAAAACACTCTTCCTGATTTTTGTTTATTGCTTTTCTATAGCATTAAGCCTCAAATGTCAACTGTACATTGGTTTGGTTTCTTCTTTAAATGAAAAAAAAATAATAAACATATTGGCCATTTTCCTGGTTGCATTCGCACCGCCAGTAGGAACTCTGAAGTGACATAAGCTGCACAGTGCTTGCATTCACTTTCTTCATTAGTTTACGATCTGTTTAACAGTCTTATATAGAATATGTTCTTATATAGAACTGTTATTATATAGCAATGTTATGCACAGAAAGTAGACAGTATATGAAAAAGTATTAGCTTTTGCCGTGTGGTTGATGCCCCATGTCACTAGCTGAGCAGAAATACATAATCATGTTTCTCTTGGTCTGCTCAAAGTTGCGTTGGATTTTCTCCTCAGCATAAAGGTTGAGAGGTCCATCTATCACTGTCCATCTATTACGGAATCGTTGCATCCATAATCATAATCCCGGTTAGAAATTCGATTAATTGTGCAGCCTGAATATGAGGTACCAGTATAGTGTAACCTCCTGTTGTGTGATTCAGCCATACTAAATGATTGGAGAACACTGTTAACCTGTGGCGCAGGGTTTAGCATTTAAACTATCAAATGTGTAATGCTCCCTAAGGTAAACTGCTTGCACTCTTTTATCTGTATTTTCAGTCGACCAGAGCTGCCAGACATGCCTCTGGACTTATTACAACTTCCAGAAAGCCTGAGGGCAGAGCGGCTTCAAGCAAGCTCCTCCCCACGTGATACCTCTCCAAAGGCACAAGGTATGCACTAAGCCCCACACACAATTATCCATCCATACACTGGTAATGAGTTACTCAACAGCCCGAATCAGCAGAGTTATCTTTTCTCCAGGCTCCACGGCGACACAGCCATTGAAAGGCAGGTCTGAGAAAGACCACAAAGGGAAGGAACCCTTTTCGCACACTGCTGCCAGCCAATCAGAGAGCACCAGGAAGAGATCGCACCAGTCTGACGCTGAAAGTGGTCCTCCCGAGGCGAGGAGGCGGATTGAGGTGTTCCGTCAGAGAGATGACAGCCCATGTACCTCTTCGGACCAAGCCAGCGACAGCGAGGTGGAAGAGGATGATGAGAGAGAGAGCGAGTGGGACCACAACCCCACCAGTAAACGGGTGAAGAGTGAAGAGGGGGCACTGAAACTAGGCAATGGGGCCAATGGAGCAGGTAAGATCCACAACGGCCGCGCTGTGATCCAGCATCTTAAGAGCGTGGTGACCAGCTCCGGGTCGAATATTAAGACTGAACAAGAAGTGATAGGAACTGTAGGTGTAGGTTCTGGGAGGCGTTGGAGCCAACCTCAGCCCAGCAGTGTAGGAACCAATGGCAGCAGTCCACCTTCCCAACCTCCAAACTCCACCCCGACAGAAGCTCCACCCAAGGGTCTGTTCAACCCACCATCCCCAACTCTGTCTCCACCCATCTCAGCCTCGTCCCTGCCCAGAGATGACCGGTCCATCCACGGAGGGCGTGCTCCAGACTTCGAGCTACTGCAGAGACTGACTGCGAGTGGGGCCGCAGGACGTGTGCTCTTTCACCCCCTGGCTCTTGGCCCACAGGGGCCTCAGAGTCTTTACGCTCCCAGCACCATTCGCTACGCCCCACCTGAAATGCCTACAGCTCACTCTGATGGGCACCGTTCAGACCACCTGGCCAAAACCCCCGCTTTCTTTCCCCACCTGCAAAGGATTGCATCTCTGCCTCCTTTTAGTGGCTTTTCTCCAGCCGAACCCACCTTTCCTCCAACTCTGCCCTTCTGTATGAACGGACTGAGGGGGGCGGCAGGGACAGATGAAGATTGAGGGAGAAAGACAAAAAAATGTAAAGGAGAGGTGGAAGAGATTGTAAAGGACAGGGCACAACATTGAGAGAGGAACTTGAGGTTTGTTAAACAGTCTTCCCAGAATCCTCTCCAGACTTTTCTCTGTTAATTTGTTAGTGTGTCTTCCTCTCTCTGGACAAGCAGTCAAAGCCATACTGAACATATGAAGGACTTCATGCAACTTACACAGAGGGGCCAACGGTGAGGTCTGAACAATTGGGAATATACAGGGCCGTCATTGGGTAGAAGGCTCTTTGGTGATTTTGGTCCTGCTTGGCCCCCAGGAGATGGGCTCACCTATTTCAAGTCTCAATGAATTTAAGAAACCACACAGGAATATGCAAGTATGGACAAAAGCAGCATGGTGGAAGTTGCCAAATAAGACATTCCTAAGGAAACGATACATAAGAAAGCACAGTACACAGGTCCCTGACTGACAGAGGGATCATACTGAAAATAAAGATTAGAACTTTTGAACAGTGTAGAATTTTCATTTTTGTAAAAAAAAACAATTGTCTTTAAACATCTAAAAAGAATCACTTGAAAAATGATTAATTCAAGGTCATAGCCATATATAGACAACACTGAGTTGAGAGACTTCATACGTGCAAAGGCCCCAAAAGATTTTTTTTTTCCCCCCACAAGTCATGAGCAAATATCATGGACTAATCTTCCTATAAGAAATTTTGGGGGTTTGGGGGTTTGGGGGTTTGGGGGTGGTGGGCGGGGTGGGTATGGTTAAGTGTGTCTGTTTGTCACGTATCATGTCCAAGCACTTATAGTATATTGTTGCATACACGTAGCACTTCATCCATGGCCAGACATTCTAGTTCTCTTACTGTATAAAACCACAGGAATTACGTTTACAGCAGAAATGTGGTGAAGATTGTGGAAACCCAACTGTGGATAACATTCCTTGTTATTTTTTATTTTAAAAATAAAATGCTCATTGAAAGAATATTAAACACCGTTAAACCCAAGTCACATTTCACTCAAAAATCCGAAATAAATAAATAAATTATATTTTGCTTTGCCATATGGGATTATTTTAATGTGAATTCTCTCTAAATTCCCCCCAAAACAGTGATTTCTTTTACTGTAATATTACAGTAATGATAATCTAATGAAAATCACCAAATGTAAATAATGGGAATTACAAAAAAAAAAAAAAAAATCTAGTAAAACACCCATTTGCATCACACATAAAAAATTTTTTGAGGAACTGTGCCCAATTTTCATTAAATATGCCGCAAGGAACATGTTCCTAAAAATAAGCTTTGTAATACAAGCTTCATAAAATATGCTCATTTTCTTCATGCAAAATATAATTTAAGTTTTTGTCTTTTGATTTTGGGGTTAAATGTGGCCTGGACATTGAAGGATTCACTCCTCTATGTAAAGACGAGGCACCGGAGCTCTGTTCCACAATCTAGAGAGGTGCCTACCATTGTACTGCATCTTACAGGCTCCTGACATAAGGCTGTTCCATAGACAGTAAAACTGAGATACCTCATTTTGACCTGATTCAAAGATAGTATCTTATTTCATTGTGGATCCCAGAATACACTGTGGCAATGTTTGTGTATACAGTGCTATGTATTCTTTGTGCTCTTTAAAGGTGCAGTATGTAATATTAGGGGCTTTTGCATCGGAGGAACCTTTCATAGTTCCTAGAACTATTGGCTGAAGTACCCAGATTTTGCCGTGTTTGTACCGCAGGAACTAGGAAAGATTTTAGTTCTAGGAACTCTTTGGGGGAACTAAATTAGCTCCTACTTCAGAGTAGGGTCTAAACCAGCACTATAGGAACTATCAGTGACGTGAGTGTATGTTGATTGGTCAAACGCATGTCAAATACAGGCACCTGGCATTTTTAAAAAGCTGTGTAAACATCACGAACATGGAAAACAATGATAACGGCATTTACATGTTGTCTGCAGGGTTGTGTTCTTTTCTCCGCCTCAATCATATGTACTGTCACTGAATCATATATGTATACTGGAAGTTGTCATAGATTTCGTCTCTCAGCCCCACTTTTTGGTCTTTCAGTCGCGTAAATTATGCATTTACATTCCATCTCTGTTATCACGAAACCCACCGTACACAACAGACACAGTGTTTGTAAATGCCACACTTAAAGACACCGCTGTCGGCCGCTTCAGAGTTCCTGTTGCCGGTGCAAATGCAACCAGGAAAATGGCCTGGGGTAGAAATGAGTTCTCGGGAAACTATCCTAGTAGCTAAATTTAAAATATTGGAGAGAGTTGTTTCCCCTGAGGATTCGCAACAGGAGCGAGCGCAATTGACAATGGAAGGCAAGGAGACTTACACACTGTAAAATAATGAGTTGATTTATCCGCGTGTTAATATGCTCCGATTCAAAGAGATTTTTATATGGATGCCGAGGCCTTTTAGGTTGGGTAAAAACTGCGATCTCTGACCCAGTTCGTTTGCTGGCTTACATGCCTGCAATACGCTTGCTGTGTTTTCCGCCAACCGGCAACCCCGGGTGTTAAAATACTATTGGGTAAATTGGCAGTGGGTGGGATCACACGGACCAAAACAAAAACAGACGTTGCGACACGGAACACGAATTTCAAAGTAGAATAACTGGCCGTAGCAATGTATGTGAAACAAGTATGTGAACTTTGCATGTTTCCTAAATATCTGCAAACATACTATGGTATTTTTATGGTTTAGTACAGTCAGAAAATTACATACAGCACCTTTAAAGTACTGTCAGCAACCTCAAATTATTGGAATCGAAGAATTTTCTTTAGTATACTTTCTGTCTGTGTAGAGCACAGATGGAGCTCACTAGATTAGAGTCAGGGTGTAAAACAATAAGGTTTATGTATTTTACAAAGATAATTAATATTATATCCTAATTGTTTTTAAAACCCTGAAATTAAACATGCCTATTATGAGTTTGTAAAGTACCAAATGTATATCTAATTCTGCAAAAACTTGGCTAAAGATATAGAGCTAGCTTTCTCAGATGTCAAAATTAAGGTTTGTTCCTTTCAAGAAACTGTGAAACTCGTGAAACTTTCACAAGGATGGATAGATGACATAAATTTCAATTCCTTTCAGATTGCAGTCACTAAAATAGTTTTCATGAAGAAAAATATGGATGTTGTAAGTGGACCACAAAAACAATATCAAGTTCTGGTAACTGATGAAACCACAACGAAGATAATGGGATGTGGTTTAAGCAGTAACTAATTACAATAGGACAGATACAAGCTTCACCATGTGAACATTTTCTTGGTTTTTCCTTTTTTTTGTGTGTGTGTATGCGGGTTTCTCTGCCCATGCAGTATTACCAGATATGATGGTTTTCAGTAGCACTAAATGAAATGAGATGTTTTTTATTTGTATTTGTGATTATGAATGTGTAAATAGTTGAGAGAGAGAATCAGTCTTGAAGCATCAGCACATGAGTTGGTGTTCACTTAACCTTTGCCATCACTGTGACTCTAACTTCTTTATGATGAGATGTTTGTGAAAATACAGCGCCATGAGCATTGAATGAAAATGATACACTGTAAAAATGATTATTATGATAATCCAAACCACAATAATAAACTCTATTCCAATAATGGAGTATTTCTTTGTGCCATGTCATTTTGTTCTTTACTATTCAAACTTGACCCGTCAAGATGCATCAAGTTTGATGTCAATGACACCAAATGCCAGTGGTTCATGAATAAAGAAATTAAAAGGGGTTCAGGAGGACATGGGGGTGAAACAAAAAGTAAAATTCTGTCATTATTTACCTATTTTTGTTCCAAACCCATGACTCCTTCTTATTGCACAAAAGGAGTATTTATACTGGTTGCTCATAGTTCAGAAAATCTGGATAGATTTCCATATTATGGTCACTCTTTTTACAATGAATGGGGGCTAAGATTTTCAAGCTTCAAAAAAGCACCACAAAGGTCATAAAGTGTTTCATACGACTTGAGTGACCAGATCAGAAGACCAGTTTTGTGAACCATATCAAACAATTCATTAAAAAGATATGAGAATCAAAAGAATCATTCGTTCATCACTATTTATCAACTCATACATCACTATTTTTGCATCAAGAGGTGGATTTTAAGAGTTTTAGAGAACAACCACAACATAAATTTCACTATGATTCTCACAAAGCTATCACTTTAGAAGACTTGGAGTATAGTACATTAGTTATAAACCACTTTCATGGTGGTACTACTTTTTCTCTCTTTTTTTGAAGCTTTGAAAGTCCTTGTTCACTGTAAATGAATGAAAAAGTTCCACCAGCACACTGTTCAAAATGTATGCTTTGATGTTTCAAAAAAAGAAAATATGTACAGGTTTGCAAGGTTCTTTTTAAAGAGAGGTATCCCTTCAAGGGTGTTTTCACACTTGGCAGGTTTGGTTCGATTAAAAGTGTGAAGGCTGCCATCTGAACCTTGGTGCGTACCAAACAAGTGGGCCAAGACTGCTGAAAAGATGGGTCTCATTCTGCTTCTAAAAAAACTCTGCTGCACTTCAACTGAAATATGAATGCAACACAGACTAAATGTAACATCTCCGGTTCTACTTGCATCGCTCAGGGGTGCGTTTCCCAGAAGCATCATTAGTTAACTATGATTGCATGTTCCATTAAACTCTGTCGGTAATGACGGAACTTGCGACCATAGCTGCTTTTGGGAAACACACCCCAGAGAGGGATTCGAACTGGCATGGGAGGCGGACGAGCTAACAAGGATGCTAAAGAAGACCCCAGCATCTAGTCTTGAGGCCAGGGGAGTGAGGTTTACCCACAGAGCTCTTAATAACTGGCCTCCGTTACACCCCTCACTCCGATCCGGGTCACGGCACCAATGTATAGTGATGGGCACTTTCGAAACACTGCTTCATGAACCTTCAAAACCTTTACAAATCTTTTGTTTCGAATCAGTGGTTCAGAGCACGTATGAAACGACCAAAGTCATGTGATTTCATTAAACGAGGCTTTGTTACATCATAACTGATTTGAAATGTTTAGAAATTTCAGTGGTTCAATTTCATGAGATATTTGTATAATTAAAAGGAATAATAGTAATTAATAGTCTCTTATTGGCCTGTTTAGCTAAGCCAATCATAGAACAATCAAAACAAGCCCTGAAAATTGATACAACACATATTGTATAGACACTTATATTTAATGGTATTAGATGATTTGTTAATTTCATTTGATATACTTTCAATAAAACATTTCCAATGGGTTTGTAAAAGCTGTTTTTATGCATGTTTGGCCTGATTTTTTTTGTGTGTGTGTGTGTTTAAACTGTTTTGACCAGCAGGCATCACCAGTGTGTGGTGTTTCAAATGCTTTGAAACAGTGAATCATTTTGCGAAGCAATTGTTTCAATTGATTGAAAGCTTTGAAAACCTTAATTTTTCCCATCACTATGTATCCCCTCCAGTTCTACTTGCACCACTTACTAGCTGGCCTCTGTTACACTCACCCCCCTAAACCTCACTCCCACCCAGGTCACGTCACCAATGTAACCCCTCCAGTTCTACTCACACCACTCCCAGTGGGATTTGAAACTGGTGTTTCATGCATGAAAGGTGGGCATGTTAACAAGGACACTAAAGACTGCAGCCTCTAGCATTAGTCGCTAGTGCAAATCTTGAGGCCAGGGGAGTGAGGTTTACTCACACAGCTCTTACTAGCTGGCCTCCGTTACACTCACCCCCCCAACCTCACTCCTACCCGGGTCACGGCACCAATGTAACCCCTCCGGTTCTACTCTCACTGCTCTGAGCGCGATTCAAAACCAACGTTTCCTGCATGGGAGGTGGGCACTTTAACAAGGACTCTAAAGACTGCAGCCTCTAGCATCAGTTGCCAGTGTGCCTCTTGAGGCCAGGGGAGTGAGGTTTATTCAAACAGCTCTTACTAACTGGCCTCCATTACACTCACCCCCCTAAACCTCACTCCCATCTGGGTCACGGCACCAATGTAACCCCTCCAGTTCTACTCTCATCGTTCCAAGCGGGATTCGACACTGGTGTTTCATGCATGAGAGGCGGGCATGTTAACAAGGACACTAAAGACTGCAGCCTCTAGCGTCAGTTATCAGTGTGCCTCTTGAGGCCAGGGGAGTGAGGTTTAATCACACAGCTCTTACTAGCTGGCCTTCGTTACATTCACCCCCCCTAAACCTACTCCCATCCAGGTCACAGCACCAATGTAACCCCTCTGGTTCTACTCTCACTTAGTGTTGTCAAAAGTACCGACTTCGGTACCTAGTCGGTACTGAAATTTAAAAAATGTGACGCTTTGAGCGCTGTTGAGTGGATTTGTAAACATCTCTGATTGGCCGTTGTTTTCACGGCTCATCGGATATGTCTGTGATAGGCTTCAATAATCAATGCTGTAAAAACGTTGTAAATAGTCATCAATTAATCTCTTCACTAAGCGCTTACACAGATACACATGGGAGCGTTTGAAAGCAGGCGTCTATCGTGGATCGGTCCACTGTTAGACACCTGCTTTCAATTGCTCGCGCTCCCACTTTCAAAACGCTTTCAAATTCAAACACTTCCGTGTGCTTTCAAATGCTCCCATGCGTTGATCATTGTAGCCAATCACAGGCATAACCGATGAGCGCGTCAACACAATGGCCAATCAGAGACAGGCCATTGTGCTCAACAGCGCTCAAAGCGACACATTTTTAAAATTTCAGTACCGATAGGTACCGAAGTCGGTACTTTTGACAACACTACTCTCACTGCTCCGAGCGGGATTGGATGCTGGTGTTTCATGCATGAGAGGCGGGCATGTTAACAAGGACACTAAAGACTGCAGCCTCTAGCGTCAGTCGTTAGTGCGAATCTTGAGGCCAGGGGAGTGAGGTTTACTCACACAGCTCTTACTAGCTGGCCTCCGTTACACTCACCCCTCTAAACCTCACTCCCATCCAGGTCACAGCAACAATGTAACCCCTCCGGTTCTACTCGCACTGCTCCGAGCAGGATTCGAAACCGGCGTTTCCTGCATGGAAGTCGGGAACACTAACAAGGATGCTAAAGAATGTAGCCTCTAGCGTCAGTTACTAGTGTGCCTCTTGAGGCCAGGGGAGTGAGGTTTAATCGCACAGCCCTTACTAGCTGCCCTTCGTTACACTCACCCCCTTAAACTTCACTCCCATCCAGGTCATAGCATCACTAGCCACTTTTCCACTGTCGGGCCAGTGCGAGCCAGGGCTAACAGCGTGCCAGGCTGGGCCAATGGCCACAGACCTATGGCCACAGACCCGAGGCCAAAATCAAATTGCTTTCCACTGTCGGTCCGCTAGCTCCGCAGCGCTGATCTAAAAACCGCCCTTAAACACACCTCCCTTGATCAAACGTCACACAACCCAACCCATTTCAGCATGTAGACCATCACCTGACTACGATTAGCTCCGCCTTTCACCTCGACCGCACCTCAAGCCCCAGCTGGCCCGCTTTGGACCAAGGTTTTCGGCGGGCCGAAAAACCCGTGCCTTTGGCACCGAGGAAGCACCGAAGAGGCACGATCAAGCCCCGGAAGTGACAGTGGAAACACGACCGGCCCTGGCACGCACTAGCACGCCCGCCTTTGGCCCAGCAGTGGAAACGCGGCTAATGTAACCCATCCGGTTCTACTCGCACTGCTCCGAGCGGGATTCGAAACTGGCATTTCCTGCATGGAAGTCGGGTGCGTTAACAAGGATGCTATAGAATGTAGCCTCTAGCGTCAGTTACTAGTGTGCCTCTTGAGGCCAGGGGAGTGAGGTTTAATCACACAGCTCTTACTAGCTGCCCTTCGTTACACTTACCCCCCTAAACCTACTCCTATCCAGGTCACAGCACCAATGTAACCCCTCTGGTTCTACTCGCACCATTCTGAGTGAGATTCGAAACCGGCGTTTCCTGCATGGAAGGCGGGCACACTAACAAGGACGCTCTATTACATAAAGATATCTAAACAAACCAAAAACAGAACTTGGTGTCACAGGACACAACCCTAAAAAGGACAAAATGCAACAGATCTTGGTTTGTGTGCAACAGATGAATTTCTGGTGTTGTTTTGACTTCTTTACACATTTTAAATGAGTGCATTTAGCCCAGCACACAGCATTGTTGTGTATGTTCTGTCGCAAAATATGTCATAAAAGCTTTTTTTTTTTTTTGGGTATTTTTAAGTTTGGTGTTAAAAATGACTGTGAATGCTAAGTGAAACAAGACTAAATGTATTATTTTCCTTTTAGGTCCAGAACAAAAGAACAAAGAGAACCGAACTGAACCGAACCGAAAGTGTGAACACCCTAAGAATAGCATAAAAAAATACAATGGCAAAAAAGTACACCAGTTGCATGCTTGGAAACTTTAAAATATTTGAAGTCTCTTTCTTGAATGGCGTGAAGGGGATTGCTTTTGGATTTGAAAAGTGAACATTCAAAAGGGATTAACAATCGGCTATTATCTTGTGTAAATTTTGTAATCCACACCGGTCCATGTTAACAAGTTCAAAAGAAGAGGAAAAGAAAGGAAAGATGAAAGAACATGGATCGGATTGATGTGATAAGCTGCTTTAACAACAGCTCCCTCTGGGAGCACATGTAAGCTACCCAACTCTGTCAACTCTTCCGCTCAGCTCACAATAAAGCCTTTTGATTGGCGTTCATCATAATCCGTGTACAGATTCATAACTCTGGCTTCGTGTCTTTGAAGCGGAGTCGGTGAGCGGCCCGCTGTCAGAGTAATAGGCCGGAGGGTCGAGACAAAGGCAGACGTTGTGATTGAAACGTGGAGCGTGCTGGTGTTAGCGATGGTGTTGTGTTGTTTCAAGAAACCCCAGGGAGGGGCTCTGACATTGAAGACGGGTTAAAACCTGTTTTACATTCAAGTGGCAGGCCTCAGTTCATTAGTGTGAGGATCATTCCCTCTTGACGACTAAAGGAATTGCATACTAAAGAAGCTGAGTTGTTGGGAAGAAAAGAGGAATAGCCGGACCGTGTGCGTGCGCATACGATAACTCGACTGTGACCCGAAGTTTCTCCTCTAAAATATCCTCCACGGCCATCTCTTAAGAGCAGACTGACATATAAACAGGAATTAGTTCTCTTTTATGGGTCATTTTGGTAATAAATAGAGAGAACATTGCAGTTTTCGGTGATCTCGTGTTGCGAATGGACATATTACGACAATAACAAAAGAAGTTTGGTTTAACATACCAGTTCCACATGATGGAAATGCAGCTCTGTGTGATTATGAACTCAGTTCATGTAACGCAGGTGTGTGAAGTCTGCCTTGTGGGGATGTGTTTGGGCGCTGTGCCCTTTAGCAGTGTGGCGGCCCCTGTAGACGCCCTGAATTTGAAGCAGAGCTGCGTGCGCTGAGGGAGAGACAGACAGACCGCGGGCCTACTGCACTGAGACACGCCCGGAATCAGTAACGAACGAACTGCACCAAAACACCAGAGAATGAGGAAGAGTTGGAGAATAGGCAAGAAAGGCATGGAGAATGTGCGAAATATTTTCACTTTGTTCTTCAGCTCTCAGTGTTGGGGAGTAAATAAATAACTAAATGCAGAGGCACAACAAGTGTCACTACATTTATTAGCAGTCTCATAGTAGCTCAGCTGTTTTCGAAACAGCATTTTGATTAAAGTCAGCATGAAACTGAAATTGTTATAGCCTTTTGTTCTCTATTGAAATGTATATTTGAGTGAAACGACCTCTCTGACAAGAAAAATGTTGGAGGGGACTATGGGGAATTGATTGGACATTGTGGTTTGCTATTAGTCGATCTCATGTGAGTGACAGGTTGTCCCGCCCTCGCACCATTAAACACATCATCAGAGAAGGGAAGAGATGTCGCTGCAAGAGGGAAGGGAAGTTATTTTGATTATGAGGGCACATGAATTAAAAAAAAAGTATGCGCACAGATAAATTCTTTATGCATAAATGCTGCAATATTCCATTAAAAAAAAGAATAGTCTATTTGGATTTCATGGAGATATCTTTCTGTCTTCAGACCCTTTTTGCTTCTTTGGCCATGCAGGTATAATGTGTACATTTTATACACATACATGCTGTCAAATCAATGATTTAATATATTGTATATATGTATATGTATATATATGTATATATATATGTGTGTGTATATATATATATGTGTGTATATATATACATGTGTGTATATATATATATATATATATATCCTCCACGGCCATCTCTTAAGAGCAGACTAACATATAAACAGGAATTAGTCAACCTGTCATACACATGTATGTGTATGTATGTATGTATATGTATATATATATATAATTTTATGTTAGACCTGATTAATCACAATTAATCGATTTAACCCTCTGGCCCTCTTCGTTTAGGAGTTTACGGTCAAAAGTGACCAAAGCCTTGTTTTTCAGGAAAACCAATGTAATATATTTTTGTTCAACAATATTTTTTGATTATTATATAAAGTTTTGAGGGTATTTTATGATACTATGCAATATTTATAAAATTTTTATTAGCTATTTTTCCCCATTGAAAATAATAATAAAAAAATCTAACATATTTTTTAATTTTTTTTTTTTTTTTTCAATTAAAGCAGTTTTCCATGCTAAAATAGAGACAAGGCATTTAAAATCCATTTTTTTAAGGTAGATTAGAGCCATTTGGTGAGAGTAAATAAAGAAAAACGTATGCAATGTCATGTTGTAACCACTAGATTCCTACAGAGCTCTATATAAAGTGGCTTATAAATTTAATATACATTTTTGGACACAAACACTTATTTTTATTAAAATTTGGATTTATACTTAGACATTCTCAAAGACTACTTTTTGTCAAGGTTTAGATTTTTTTTGTTTGAAATGTTGATTTGAAGTGTCGGTTTTTGCATTAATTTTACTACAGTCAAAGCTGAACACAAAGGAGGACATTTTGTCACACATATTCATAAAAAATATAACAAAAATGAACAGGTGTGTTTTATAACAGCTTAATAAATCTGGGTCTGATCTCATTTCAACCTCTTATTTGAGTTTTGGCTCAATTTTACCATATTGTTACAGCCACACTGGTTCATTTGTGTGTGTATATAATGGTGTGTTGAGTGTGTTTGTCTGTGAATGTGTGTAAGTGAGTGTGTGTTTGAGTGGGTGTTTCTTTGTGGCTGAATTTTTTTTATTTTATTTCACACATTTGTATAAACTTGCTCTGTCTAATAGTCGTGCTAGTTCATATATATGTGGGGGGGAGGGGGGGTTGGGTGTGTCTATTTTGCACTCTTGGCATTTTAGAGTGTCCCCTCTTCAGTGCTGTGCACTTTTTTCTGCACAGTGTCTGATTTGTAGTTTGTACCAACAAAAGATTCTCTGAATTTTTTTTTTTTTATTTCCCACTAATTTCCTATGGTGGTCATTTTTGACCAAAAAGGTAAGTGTGACTATTTTTTTTACGACCCTTTAACATGTCCGAATCATGTCCTTGATTTTTTTTGTGTGTTCATATTGCTAATGCGACAAAAGTCACCAAGTGTCATCTCATTCCAACGAAGCTACAATTTTTAACATTTCAAAATATAAAATTCTTCAGTCAAAAATGACCGAAGAGGGCCAGAGGGTAATGTGTTGCATTTATGCCCCCTCTAAAAAGATGTTGAAAAGTCATTAAACACACTTTTTGAAGAAAAAAAAAAATATTATTGTAATGGTCTCATTATTTAACAACAAAATAGCATTTCTTTTTTCTTTATTTCTTCACTCTAAAAGATGTTGGGTTAAAAATGGACAAACTCAGCAATTGGGTTGTTTTGACCAAACCTGCTGGGTAGTTTGTTTGAACTCAACTATTGTTTAAAAATTACTAACATTGCTTGCCTAAAATGAACCCAAAATAAGTTGAAAATATGTTTAATAAATGAACATTTATTATTAAGTTTACTGAATAAAAATTAAACAACAAACATTAATTAAATTGCTTATTAATAAATGTTCACCTTTTGATTATTATTGTCTGATTTTTAATTTCCAACCTATTTTGGGTTTATTTTAAGCTAGCCATATAGTAATTTTTAATCAATAGTTGAGGGTTAAAGGTGCCCTAGAATTAAAAATTGAATTTATCTTGGCATAGTTAAATAACAAGAGTTCAGTACATGGAAATGACATACAGTGAGTCTCAAACTCCATTGTTTCCTCCTTCTTATATAAATCTCATTTGTTTAAAAGACCTGGGAAAAACAGGCGAATCTCAACATAACACAGACTTTTACGTAACAGTCGGGATCATTAATATGTACGCCCCCAATATTTGCATATGCCAGCTCATGTTCAAGGCATTAGACAAGCCAGCCAGTATTAACGTCTGGATCTGTGCACAGCTGAATCATCAGACTAGGTAAGCAAGGAAAGAAAACAGCGAAAAATGGCAGATGGAGCAATAATAACTGACATGATCCATGATAACATGATATTTTTGGTTATAGTTACCATCGTTTCTTACTGTATTTACGGAGACAAGAGTCGTCGTTATTTTCATTATTAAACACTTGCAGTCTGTAATTCATAAACACAACTTCATTCTTTATAAATCTCTCCAACAGTGTAGCATTAGCCGTTAGCCACGGAGCATAGCCTCAAACTCATTCAGAATCAAAACATCCAAATAAATACTATACTCACATAATCCGATGTATGCATGCAGCATGCATGACGAACACTTTGTAAAGATCCATTTTGAGGGTTATATTAGCTGTGTAAACTTTGTTTATGCACTGTTTAAGGCAAGCGAGCTCCGGGGGCGGAGAGCGAGTGATTTAAAGGGGCTGCAACCTGAATCGGCTCATATTTAATGATGCCCCAAAATAGGCAGTTAAAAAAATTAATTAAAAAAAATCTATTGGGTATTTTGTGCTGAAACTTCACAGACACATTCAGGGGACACCTTAGACTTATATTACATCTTGTAAAAAAACATTCGATGGCACCTTTAAATAAAACTGCCCAGCAGGTTGGGTCAACCATTTAACCCAACTGCTGGGTTTGTCCATTTTCAACCCAACTTGGGTTGAGTGTCCCTCAAGGGTTATAAAAGAATTGGTAATGGAGAGTTTGTAAATTATTTATGATCATCAATCTCTATTTATTATTTTGTTTTTGCTAGTAATAGTAATTTACCTACAGTAACTATTTCTTTAAAGTTGTTGTTGGACAGTACTACTTTAACTAGTGTGTGGATTGGAAAGCTACAGCTTCTGCAACACTGTCAGCTTGTTAACCTCTAAAGGCCACTAACATGACATTTCCACCTTGTGCAGCGCCGAATTCACGCCACCTTAAGCATCAAACCTGTCCTTCTCAGAAATTGCAGCAGACAAATGTGCTTGCATAGTCCCCATTTATGTACATATTCATAGACTCATTATGTACTGTAAATAGCACTGAAGGTCATGCATAAACAAATAGTCTGTAACCTAGTGATAAACACTCCCAATCAACATATAACGAATGTCATTGGTTTTAAAAGTGTACATTTATAGAATGTTCTGCATATATTTATTAACATAAATATACATTTAAAAAAAAGTCACAACAGAGGTGGAAGTATGAACATCAGCCAATCAGGCTTCAGGTTCAAAAGCCACATCATCATGTCTTACTAAAGACTCATGAAACAAAACGAAAACCTGACGAAATTCTAAATGTGGTCCGTAAATTGCAAAACACGACCAGCAACAATTCTTAAATGCATTTATATGCCGGCAGATAAGTGCTATAATTTCTCTGAGGACTCATACAAGGTCTTTGATAACAACAACAGCCACTGTGACAAGAAATCAACAACAACCGAAAAAACAACTTTGGATGACAATAATTAAAATATATAATCAAATAAATAAGCAGCCCTTTGAAGATGTACAAACAGAAGAGGAACGACTAATGAAAGAAGCAGCGCACATGTTCCAGAGTCCCCGGCGCTATTAACAAACCTCACACGCGCCCAGATCAACACGTCTGTCTGTTTACTGTGAATCCCTCCCTCCAGAGACGCCACCTGCCCTTGATATCTGACACAACACGCACTCGCGTTTGCTTTTTAACTTTTTACTATTTAACAACTTTTTGTCATTACAATTTCACAGTTGTAATTAATTAACCCCTAATAGTTGTACAAAAAATCAGCACAGAAAGTTTTATCTGAATGACATTGGAAGGAGTTTATTCAGAATTCAGCACAAGTTAGTGATGTGATGGAAGTCTATGGGGCAAACGCTGCACTAGAATAAAAGTTAAAATACACGCAATTTCAAAAGAATAACCACAAACCTTAAACATACTGTTTATTAAATAATTTGCTAACATTATCTGTGCAATTTTAGATGGAATATTTCATCTCCTGTCAAAACCATGTGGAAATTTTTGGTCATGACAGGAGTTAAAATTCACTTTAGTGTCAAAATTAATGTTTTAAATTCGAAAGTGTGTATTTTAGTGTTTATATATTAGTGAAGTGCCTCACCCCACTAATGCATTACTAAAACTATTAAAAAAGTCTTTTTTGGCAATTGAAATAAAACTGAATTAAAATAAAATAGAAATATTGGTTACACTACAATAAGGTACTAAAAACGGAAATGTTTTTCCTTTATGTTTTTTGTGTACCGACAACAACGTTGTCAAAACAATCCCCTTAACATGAATCGAAAACGACTAAAAACACTGCATTATTCTGTCAGGCCAGTAGATGGCGATGTCACTTTTTAAAGAAACAATATGCGCCTATAGATACCCAAAACGCTGTTGTCATGTGAGGGCAAGTTTACACAACAACAATGTACTAAAAATGGAAAAGTTTTACCTTTGAGTTTTTAGTATACAGACGGCAACGCTGTCAAAATCAACGCTGTCCGGTTTACACGGATCCACGAGAATGACTAAAAACGCTGTTATGCTGCCGGTGGGTTTCACAAATTCACGTTTTTGTAGTTTACACGGAGATGATAACGGTATCATTTTCAAAAACGTACACTTTGAGGGTACGTTTACACGATATGCTTAAAACAGATAATTTTTTCCTTTGAGTTTTCTGCGTACAGACGACACCATTGTCAAAACGAAAACGCTCCACATTCACATGTATATGTGAAAATGACTAAAAACGCTGTATTCTGCTGGCAGGCCATTAGATGGCGATGAAATACTATAAACTGAACATGTAATATGCATGTGCATGACATCATCATTTTCACAGTTTCGCGTTTTTGTTGTTTACACAGAGACCGTTTTCAAAAACTTGCACTTTGAAACCTGTTTACAAATGTTTGCGTTTTCAGGCCACCAAAATGCTGTTGTCGTCTAAATTAATGATTAATGGCCAAAACGCATAAAAAGTATTCAGTTTTTAGTTGAAAGTTATGTTGTGTAAATGACCCCTAAACAAAAACTTGTAAAACTGTAAAAAAGTGTCACAAAAAAAAAAAAGAAAGTGAAAACTTAAAACTAGAAAATAGAACTTAAAGGGTTAGTTCACCCAAAAATGAAAATTATGTCATTAATGACTCACCCTCATGTCGTTCCAAACCCGTAAGACCTTCGTTCATCTTCGGAACACAGTTTAAGATATTAGTACGAGAGCTTTCTGTCCCTCCATTGAAAATGTATGTACGGTGCACTGTCCATGTCCAGAAAGGTAATAAAAACATCATCAAAGTAGTCCATGTGACATCAGTGGGTTAGTTAGAAGTTTTTTAAGCATCTAAAATACATTTTGGTCCAAAAATAACAAAAACTACGACTTTATTCAGCATTGTATTCTCTTCCAGGTCTGTTGTTCATCCGGGTTCACGACTCGGGCTCAGTGAACCGCAGTGCACTGCTGATGTAAGACGCTGCTGACGTGTTATCTGGTGCGCCAGAGTTTCGTTTAAAGTCTGAGGGAGACGCACGCTGTATTCAAGCTATTTTTTAAAATGGTGCGTAAGTGTGCATGTCGCGGATGTCCTAATTGCCAAAAACAACGACGTAAAAGTGCATTACCAACGCCGACAGATGAAAGGATTCAATGGAATCAATTCAATGGAAAGGATTCCGGAAGAGAATACAATGCTGAATAAAGTTGCATTTTTTATTATTTTTGGACCAAAATCTATATAAGATTATTCAAAAACTTCTAACTAACCCACTGATGTCACATGGACTACTTTGATGATGTTTTTATTACCTTTCTGGACATGGACAGTATACCATACATACATTTTCAATGGAGGGACAGAAAGCTCTCGGACTAAATCTAAAATATCTTAAACTGTGTTCTGAAGATGAACGGAGGTCTTACGGGTTTGGAACGACATGAGGGTGAGTCATTAATGACATAATTTTCATTTTTGGGTGAACTAACCCTTTAAGGGCACATGACAATGATGTACTAAAAACGGACAAGTTTTTCCTTCACATTTTTCGCATACAGATGACAAAGTTGTCAAAATGATTCCTGTTCAAATGGATCAACAAAAATTATTAAAAACACTGTATTATGCATGTCAGGCCAGTAGATGGCGATGTCACTTTGTTAAGAAAAACTTCGCACTCATGATAGCATGTGCATGACGTCACTGTTTTGACAAATTCATGTTTTTGTAGTTTACACAGATGATAACAGTATCGATTTCAAAAACTTGCACTTTGAAACACATTTTTAAAAGATTTTTTATCCCAGGCCCCCAAAATGCTGTTGTCATGTAAATGAAGAGCCAAAACGCATAAAAAGTTTTCCATTTTTTAGTTGAAAACGGTATTGTGTAAACAGCCCCTAAAACTAATAAAAAATTAGAAAGGTTGTTTTGGCAACTAACTGAAATAAGTTTAAATAGCAAAATCATTAAAACTGAAAAAAAAAACTAAGTATAAAATAAAAATGACAAAAGCACAGTGGAATTACTCAAACTTTTACTAAAATTAAAGACAAAATTTAAAAAAAATGTATATAAAAAAACTCATTCAAAATACTATAATAATATATAAATAATACTAAAATAACACTGTCCCATAGACTTCTCATGTAAACACATTACTGTGTAAATGCAATACAGTACTTTTTATTTAACTTGTTCTGAACCTAAATCATTCCTTTAGCACCACTGATTGTTTATCCAAAATAACAGACAGGAAAAATTAGCAAGTGACAACAATTTAATCTGTAATAGGACATTTTGTATGACATTGTTGAATTACTCCTTCTTGAAGGTAAGATTTGTGTATTTGTTTAGTATGAACATGAAAAAAAAAAAGACATTTAGAGTTGACTGATTCTAAGTGTGCAATGTGCGCCTATTAAATGTACAGTAAACATAAACACTCCAGTAGAGTGAATGACTGTATGAGCACGTGCGCTTCACACACACATCTCACCTCATCAGATTATCTACACACCACAAACAGGAACTGGCAGGATTGCATGCTTTCAATAAAAAAAAGCTACTAATATCTATACTTTGGATTCATGCATAATAAAAGAAAAGTTGTGCTTTCATCTCTGCTGAGAGAAAGCCATGAGCTGGAAGATGTAGTCTAGAAGTTCTTATCAAATCTGCAAGATGTGATTTTATTGAATAAGACTAGAGCTGGAAATCTGAAGGGAATTGTGAGAGACGTGAGGTTGAATGAGGCCAAAACAATGGAAAAATGCTGCATGATGAAAACTACTATGTAGAAACCATGAAAAAACAGCTCTAATGTTATAAAAGCTATAACACTTTACAGTAAGGTTCAATTTGTTAACATTATTTAACGTAAACAAAACTTTCACAGCATTTATTAACCTTGATTAATGTTCATTTCTACATATACAAATACATTAGTCATAATTACAGATACATATTTAAATTATACATGTAAAAATAGAAGAAATTCTAATTGTTATACATTATAAATTAAATATACAACAAACTAATGTAACATCACAAATGAATCTTAAATTACTAAATGCTTTATTATAGTTATGTTACTGAATGCATTAACTTATGTTAAAACAAAAAAATCAAACCTTACTGTAAAAGTGTTACCAAAAATATTTATATTTCTAAATCATGTCACTATATAAAATAGCGAACATGCCCATTTATAACAGATGCTCAGTAAGTGCCAGTTAAGAAATTAACTTTCATTTTTAATGTTCCAGCACTCATATCCCACAACCAAAAAAAAAAATTACAAGTATGAATTTATGTCGCTGACCCTTTGTAAGCAGTGGGACAGCTCATGTTCAGGAGAATAAGAAACACAAAAAAACTCACTCAACCCAATAAATCAAGCGCTGGAGTACTGCACAATAATATTGGTAGAAGCCACAACTTCACACCGACCTGAAACCAGTTCTCTTAAAGCAGTTTATGAATACAGATCTCTGGCTCAGGGTCAGAGTAAACGGCCAAGTCTCCTCTCACTTGTCTTGGCCTTTTTCTTCAGCGCCCCGTCTCTCGCGTCGGGCTCTGCACTCGCCGCACTCCCTGCCTTCATCGCCCCCGTGCTCTTCCTCGTCCTCGTCGTGAATGATCTCCACCTCCAGGCGGCCGATGTAGAGCGATACGGCGCACAGCCAGAAGAGGGCAGCGCTGGACACTACAGCCGTGTGGAGCAGCACAGCCGGCAGAGAGAGGAGCATGATCCTCCTCAGAGTCAGAAGACTGCCCACGTACGACGCTCCACCGAACGACACGCACACTCCGCCCAGGATGAAGAACGCTGGGGGAGAAAAGGAAGAAACCTTTCAGGACAGGAACAGAATTTAGGTCCGAGTCAGACAGATACTCAGGGAAAGGACTGAGTAGAAAAAGATATAGTACCATATCCAGCCTCTCGGCCCACGTCACTCTGTACAAACGCAATAACGCCGATCCCTGTTGCCAGGAGACCATTCCGGAACCAGGACAAAAATCCTGCAAAAAAAATAAATAAAAATTGATGTTACCCGTTTATCTGCTTAGATGCCTGAAAGGATTAGTTCACTTCCAAATAAACTTTTCCTGATCAGTTACTCAACCCCATGTCATCCGAGATGTTCATGTCTTTCTTTCTTCAGTCGAAAAGAATTGAAGGTTTTTGATGAAAACATTCCAGGATTATTCTCCTTATAGTGGACTTCAATGGGCACCAAACGGTCAAAATTAGTTTCAGTGCAGCTTCAAAGGGCTTTAAACAATACCAGACGAGAAATAAAATGTCTTACGCCTTCCCTATTCTACTTACGGAACGAACGCGGCGCCAGTTCCGTTTTTTTCCACAGGTAGAATAGGGAAGGCGTAGGACATACGGCGTAAGCTTTTTGAAGAATACGGAAAACGGAAGCATGTACAAGGCGATCATTTGTGTTTATAAAGCATATACAGTTGTATTTTTTTTCGAAAATGACCGATTGTTTCACTAGATAAGACTCTTATTCCTCGTCTGGTATCGTTTAAAGCCCTTTGAAGCTGCACTGAAACTGTCATTTTGACCTTCAACCGTTTGGGCTCCATTGAAGTCCACTATAAGGAGAATAATCCTGGAATGTTTTCATCAAAAACCTTAATTTCTTTTCGACTGAAGAAAGAAAGACATGAACATCTTGGATGACATGGGGGTGAGTAAATTATCAGGAGAAGTTTATTTGAAAGTGAACTAATCCTTGAATATCCAAATTAGGCAACAGAACATTCATTCTACGCTAGTATAGAGTGAAATAAGTTCTGGAAGTAAAACTCCCATTCACTTTTTTTTCAACAGAAGAACAGATTTTTAACAATAACTTATAAACATTTAAAGACAGATCTACTGTGAGCTATGAGGTTGTTAATTCATGGTATAAGCTTTTGTTGAAACCATCAGCCTGCATTATTTCAACTTATTTTTAAATAACCGCATTTAACTGCGGAATTCCTGGAGAAAAACTACATTACCCATGATTCTGCAGAGTAATCTCCACTAATTAGAGAATAGAGTACCTCAGAGATGACGTGTTTTTGTAGGCAAAACCCGGAAACGAGTTAGCATTTTAGGACTTCCGGTTCCATCGCTCCGAAGTCAATGGGTTTTTTGAATGGGTTTTTGCTAAATCGCCTGAAATAAGGTCTGTGGTTAACAAAGCCTCTAAATACTTTCACGTTTTGATCTATGACATAAAACACACCAGTTATAACCTGCTTGTGATTTTTAAACCTTTATTGTGTCTTAAAAACGGTGGTTGCTAACAAGTTGCTAAAAGGGACTACTTCCTTTGGCGGGGACTTTAGACGTCATCATTAAAAACAGGACATTTGGACAGCATTTCTCATGAAAAAGTGGATAAGTAGGCCTATTCATACACAGCACAGATCATAATCAGTGAGCATGTTTTTAAATAGAGTTTGAGGAAGCTTGGTGGTGGTGACGTTGATCATGGTGTGCTGTAGTCCGTTTATAGCCTACTGTTAGCTTTTTATATCTGACGACTTTATTTAGGCTTCAAAAAGTATAAATGTTGTGTTAACGTGTAAAGATTATCTTGATAGACAAAACATGTAAGTGTCATAACCCTTTGTTAAACACAGAGCTTATTTTTTGCGATTTTTCCAAAACTCTATGGGAAAAATGAATGTGAATCGAGGGAACCCGTGCGCCGCTAACTTCCGGGTTGGCCTACAAAAACGTCATCTCTGAGGTACTCTATAGTGTGCAACAGCTGGGTTCTGGAAGTAAATCTCCATTAATATTCTCCATAGGGAAATTTATTTTTAACTTCTAAACGTTTAAAGACAGACCTACTGTGAGGTACGAGGTTGTTAATCTATGTTTTTTGCTGCTGTTGAAGCCGTCAGCCCGCATTATTTCAACTTATTTAGAAAATCATTGTTTAACAGCAAAATTTGTAGTGAAAAAACTACGCTACCCATGATTGTGCAGAAAATTCCACCAATCAGTGAGTCGAGGCGCTAAAAGAACTCTTTAGCTCCGCCCACTCCCATGAAGCACCTCAAATTAAGTCATCAAGTCTCCCTATGCTCTTAAAATATATAAATCTTTGCATATATATGCATATTTTGTATATATATATATATATATATATATATATATATATATATATATATATATATATATATATATATATATATATATATATATATAACAATATAACAAATTATTTCAAAATCTTTTTTAATTTGATTATGCTGTTCGCAGTGCTTCAAATAAAAGTCTGTAATGTTATGACCTTGTAGGGAAAGTAAGGAAGATTTTTCTTAATCCCTATGGGGAAAATAAATAGGAAAAACACTTCCAGAACCAAGGTCTCTTAAAAAAAGTGGTCAGGCACTGTTGCACTTTATTACTATAACACAAATTTTGGTTGGTAAAGGAATAATTCACCCAAAAAATGAACGTTCTTGCATCATCTACTCATCCTCATCATGTCATTCCAAACCTTCATTTTCCATTCAACACAAAATAAAAAGAAAACATGAATAATGTGCTTGTCGCTCTTTTCCATTAAATAAATTGAAATCTCAAGCTTCGAAAATGATGCAAAAAAATTAGGGATGTACCGATGTATTGGCCGCCGATATTTATCAGCCGATTTTTGCTCAATTTACAACTATCGGCATATCGGCTGTAGCAGGAAAAAGGATTTAAATATAACAAACCGAAGACTAGAACACCCGTCAAAATAAAGAGTCCCACCTTAGTAAAGGAGACAGAGCAGATCTCATACATATTTAAACTTACAAAAAATATGAAAATGTACACAAAAACAAATGAGAAGATTAATCACAATAAAGTCTGTTACAATAAAGAATGATTAATATGTATTTAATTTATACAGTGAAGAATATGCAGTGCTATTTTACATTTGTTTACTTTACTTCTGTACCTGACAACTATTAAACCTACCTAAAAAGCACTGATTATTTCATATGTATCTTTGTTCTGTTGTCTTTATGTAGGCCTGCTGAATGTTAAATGGATCCAATCCAAGTTCATTAAAAATTATTTGATGATGCAGCAATAAACCTGCTAGTATATTTTAATGCAGGTGTTTTTTAACTTTGCTTATTTAAAACATGATCAAAATATTATCCATTTCAAATAAGAGAGGAAGTGACAAATATCGGTATTGGCCAATAATTGTTTGTTAATATCGGTCCCAAAAAAATCATATCGGTGCATCCCTAAAAAAAAAATACCATAAAAGTATAATAATATATGACTTGTGCAATTTGTTCCAAGTCTTCTGAAGTCATACAAGAGCTTTGTGTGAGAAAAAGACCAAATTTAACATGTTTTTCACTGATAATCTTTTGCTCCATTTTGCTGTTGATCACTGAATCAGTGAATTGAACATCATGACAGAGTAATTCAGACTTGATTTATGTAACGTTAATGGATTGAGCAATTAATTAAAAAGACCTGACTCTAAATAATGATTTGTTCACAAAAAGGACACAAAATGACCTTTCATATTTTCAATATGTCCTTCACAAAAAGGTATCAGGTGATTTCAAAAGGCTAAAGTATAATATATAGACTTTATTCAATCTTTTTGATATTTTGGAGCTTAGAAGTCCCAAGTATACTAATAGTTAATAGTAAGTATACTAATAGTATAGATCAACTATATTAATAGTAGCCAAAATATAGTCCCACAGAAGAGAAACAGTCATAGTGTGTAAAAACATGAGGGTGAGTAAATAAGCCTGTCAAGAAGCCTAATTTGAGTTTCTGATCTCACCTGTTTCATGAGACTTCCGCAGCATCTAGAAAATAAAGTAATAGTTAATAAACAGATCATTTTGGTTTATTATTGACATCATGTAACATTATAACATGGTAATGCCATGTTTTTTTTTTTTTTGTTTTTTTTTACCATGTTAAATAACACGATTTCGTACGAGTACCATCGTAGAACCATATTCTTTGGATTAGCATGTGAATAAAATGGTGCATGAATATATTAACATCATGGTATACTACTAAGTGTATCATACTACCACCAGTAGTGTAATATATCAAATGAAAAAGCTTGTAAATGTAAACAACGTCTAAAGTAACACGTTGCATGTAAAGTGAGAGCATCAGAAAGAGGGAGTGAGTGTTTGTTTACCAGCGCATCGGCTTTATCTAGTTCAGTGATGTAGTGTTGCTCCACTGCTCGTGATCTGTTCAGCGGGTTCTTCTCCGCCGCCCGTCGCACACTCCCTCGGTGAAGCGCGCGCGCTGGAGTCCTCACATACTGCAGCACCGACCGCCGCGCGACCTGAGAGAACGGACACACGAGCCGAGACAACCGCCTGCAAGTTAACCAACTTATGGAAGCCATTGTTTACGATGGAGGAAAAACCCAAAACACGACCTTTACCCGACCTCTGAACTTTGACACTGCTGGTGAGTGTGCGTAAAGACGCAGCCTTGTGCTCGCAAGAGCGCGCGTGGATTTCAGTGGCGCCATCTATCATTACTTCCTTATGTGATGCCCTGATACTTTTAGTTACATCTCTTTGTTACGCAGTACTATATTAAAATGTATAATTTTAAGGGTTTTTAGAGACAGGGATAGTTGAGTTGAGTAAAAAAGTTAAGGGAAAAAACCGTTCACTAACAGAAATTTGTATTGGAAACATTATATTTTAATAATTCAGTGCTTGCCAAACACAAGTTACTTCTTTTTTTTTACTATTAATGAGAAAGAAAAAAAAAAAAACAGAATAACTCTTGGTGTAAGAACTTTTTAGATTAAAATATTTTCTCAGAGTTAAACTATGTAGCATAATACAGCTAATACAAATCTCATATAACTTGATTGAAAATCATTTTTAAAAAGTCCCATTGGAATGCTTGTGTCTTTCCTGGTATGGCTACCAGTCTTACAATATCGTTAAAAGATTTATGTCTGTGCTGAAATCAAGAAAACATTTCTGCTAATCGTTTTAACTCCACTATCATTATTCAACATCTTCAGAACATCTATCCGTTAACATATTCCTACAAGAAAGTTTTTATGTAATAGTATTAAAGAGTTAGTTCACCCAAAAATGAAAATTCTGTCATTAATTACTCACCCTTATGTCGTTTTACACCCGTAAGACCTTCGTTCATCTTCGGAACACAAATTAAGATATTTTTGATGAAATCCGATGGCTCAATGATTGCCAGCAATGTAATCGAACTTCTCAAGATCCAGAAAAGTACTCAAAACATATTTAAAACAGTTCATGTGACTACAGTGGTTCAACCTTAATATTATAAAGCGACGAGAATACTTTTTGTGTGCCAAAAAAAAATGCTTTTCAACAATATCTAGTGATGGTCAATTTCAAAACACTGCTTCGAAGCTTTACGAATCTTTGGTTTTGAATCAGAGATTTGGATCGCTTATCAAACTGCTGAAATCAAGTGTCTTTGGTGCTCCGAACAACTGATTCGTAAGATTCGTAAAGCTTCGAAGCAGTGTTTTGAAATTGACCATCACTATATTGTTGAAAAGTCATTATTTAGGCAAGGCAAGGCAATTTTATTTGTATAGCACATTTCATACACAATGGTAATTCAAAGTGCTTTACATAAAGAGGAATAATAAAAATAGAACATAAGGAATAGAAATAACAGTAAAAACAGAGAATTTTGCTATGGATGAGCTAGGAAGTCTTAGGGAGTTTTGTTGTTGTTGTTGTTGTTGTTGTTGTTGTCCGTCAGAGTGGATCTAAATGGATCTTCCTCACATGACAGGACTGCTACCTGTTAAGGCACTTCAAACTGATAAACAAAGTTTCAATCTCCCCTTTTGCTAAGACACCTCAAACTGCACCACACAGCCCTAATCCCCCTTCCGGAGATATCTTATCTATGCAATGCAGTTCAAATTTCCCCTTTGGAAATTTCCCCCTTTGGAAAGTGTCCTGACTGTAATCCAGAGATATCTTAACCATGCACCACAGCTCAAATTTCCTCATGGTTTGTCCCCTTATCCAAATTTACCAAATTTTAACCTAATCACAAACAGCTAAACAGCTAAAAGCAGACTCTCCTTGCTTTGAGTGAACCCTTGGTATTTCTAAATGACTTGATCCTGATGATCTGAGTGATCTGTTTATATCGGTTTATATTCTATGAGCATATCTGCAATGTATTTAGTTTTTTTTTTTTTGCCGCACAAAAAGTATTCTTGTCGCTTTATAACATTAAGGTTGAACCACTGTAGTCACATGAACTGTTTTAAATATGTTTTGAGTACCTTTCTGGATCTTGAGAGGTTCGGTGACATTGCTGGCAATCACGGAGCCATCTTATTTCATCAAAAATATCTTAATATGTGTTCCGAAGATGAACGAAGGTCTTACGGGTGTGGAACGACATGAGGGTGAGTAATAAATTACATCATTTTTGGGTGAACTAACCCTTTAAACTGTAGTATAATGGCTTGCCAGGGGAAATTTTCCAACAGCAAGAACAGAGACATGCAGTGCAGGATGAGTCCTGCTTTACTGACGCAGGACTCATCCCACTTATACGGTCTGATTTCCATAGGTGTACTGATATTAAGTTGCATAGTATTTATCATGTGTATAAAAATCCCAGCAAGTGTTCTGTCCTTTAGAGTGAGTAGCTCAACCTAAAGCGTCATGCAGTCTGAATATGTTTATCTAGACCTGGTGTTGTTAATTAATACTGCCCTCTTGTGGATATTAGATGCCAAGGACCCCCAAATATGATCCTTGTGCGAGGGACCCCCACTCTAAAATAAAAAATATATATATTCTAAATATTTAAATAATACGTCTAGGAAAATATGTTATTTCTATTAAGTTACATTATTATGTTTCTTTTTTCTGCTGAACTAGTACTGTACTGTTAGATGTATTATTTATTTACTTGTATTATTTTCTAATTTATTTGTTTGTTTTAATGTAATTTTTTACTTATTATAATCTTATTTATTTATTTATTTATTTTACTTACAGTAGTGGCCAAAAGTGATGTTTGTTTTTAATGACCCTATAAGTTTAATTAAACCACAAAATATTAAGATAAAATTTATATTTAAAAAAATATATTTTAAATATGAGGTAAGAACAAAATACTAAACTTGGTTAAGGTGTTTATCTGACAACATTATTTGGCAGGCAAACAACAGCTACAGGCTTTGTTTACTATGCCAAAAACAAAAACAAAAAAATGCATAGAAAATCAAAAAGCTCATAGGAAAAAGCATACATTGACTACAACATAATCAGTTATTAATATTTCATTGGTTTTATCTTGCTTTTGCATTTCTTTGCATGACAGCCTGGCCAAAATTTGCACAATTTGGCATGTCTCATTGCGTTATCACTAATAAAACAATCGACTCCAAGCACAACTATGCATTATGCTTACAAATCTTTAATAATGTTTGAATAAAAGGGGCAGATCAGTCAATTTTCCTAGGCCAGACATCACTTTTGGCCACTATTGTATTTTACAACTAATATAATTTTTGCACTTTAAACTGGAAAAAGAACTACACTTTCACATTATCAAGCAGTTTCATGTGCTAAAAGATTAAATAAATACATATTAATAAGATTATTTATACTATATTCTAATTTACAGTTGAGATGAAAATATGTATACGTGCATCCGGCACTCTTCAGCATGGCGCTTGCTGAGGAACTTCAGTCCAGCTGCAAGAGAGCCATGACCTTGGCACTGGTTCTGTTATCCTGCTAAAAACAGCATGAAGATAAGGGTCAGATATCAGACACACAATTAATAATATTAATGTCCTTCATATCTGTTTGCTTCGCCATGACCATTAGCATGAACAAACTTGAAAACAGATATTTTGCATAATACACCAAATCTTAACCAATAAAGAGACAGTTATCCTATAACCACTGGATAGAAAGCAGTTAACTTAAAGTTTACTACTTAAAATGTCTGAAAATGCCCAAATGTGTTGTTTGGTTTGTTTAGAAATATGACATTTTAGCTACTGTTATATTTACACTAGGAAGTTTTGGAAATTCGGCCCAGTTTTTATTTATACTCTGAATTGTTTGTAGTGCACATATGTTGTGTACATTGATTTGGATAATGTGTTTTTTATTGCTTCCAGACTCTGTTCTGTTTATTCAGTCTTTTACTTTTGACCAATATGACTAATAATATAATGAAATTTGATAAAAAGTGTTGTTCTTGGAGTTGAGTGATGATGACCTGCGTTGTATTGTCGGGAAATTCAGTGACTCGACTAGATTACATTACTATCAGGCCTATGTGGATGGAGAAGAATGAGTCATCTAGTTACTTTAGAAGGGCATGAGAAATTGTGTATGTGTGTGTGTGTGTGTGTGTGTGTGTGTGTTTGCTGAGGGTTTGTGTGGGAGTTGTTTTCGTAAAAGCCTACAAATGGCTGCTTTTCAGACTTGGTGAACAGTTGAGCTTCTGAATCTGCAGTTAAGAATAAAATAAATAATTTTCCACACTTTTGTTTGATGCTAATATAAAATAAAAACACTCTGTTGTGTATATTTATTTATTTAATGTATAATAATAATAATAATAATAATTAAATATTTATATGTTTATTTTATAGTTTTATACATCAAGATTGAAAGTCTGGAGACATAAACATCATATTAAAAGTAAGAAAAATAAATGATGAGTGCATGATAAAAAGTCCCCCCCCCCAAAAAAAACAAAACGTTAATGTGACCTCAGCCTCAGACGTCACGCCCACAGACATACATCCTCTGGAGGTCACATTTAAAGGCTACATACGTCATCAAGGATGTCTTATTTAAGAGAAGTAACTGTGAATTTGACTGTTATTCCTAATGAGATGTAAAATACAGTAATTTACTTCTTAATTTGCAATCTAACTGTTACTTTTCTTAAATGAGACCGCCTTGATGACATATGCAGCCTTCAAATGTGACCTCCGGAGGACGCAGCTTATGAATGGGAGAAAGTGCAATGCGCAATATGGCGGAATAAGTCCCGCCTTCTAAATAAAAGAGTCAATCGCCAATTGGTAAAGTAATTGTGCACTGCAGCCACCTTAAAAAGCTCATGAGCTGATGCAGCCTGTTTTTGACATGATTTAGAAAGTCAATTTTCATTTAGAAAGTAAATTTATGAAACAGTTGTCAGTATGAGTTGGTGATTTCAAATATGAAATTGAATCGTAAACACAGCTTTGGAGAATTTGGTGTTTTTCCATTCAAAGGTGGAACTGACTGAAATAGCTGCCCGAGCGGCGTTTCAAAGATGGCCGCTGAGTCTCAATCAGCTCCCTAGCTCGTGAATCAGTATATTGTGTAGCCTACATGAATTCAGGCACTGGTAAGGACAGTAAGGACACTGGCTCACCACACATTGGGACACTGATGACTCTATCCCCCTATATATTGCACTATGTGCCATTCACCATGAAGAAAATAGTAAATGTGTGAACAAGTGACCGATTTTAGCCACAGCTTCAGCGTCTATTTATAATGTAGGAGGTGGGACGCTTTAGATTCTAGAGAGCATCTGATTGGACAGAAAATCTGATGAGAAGCTGAAGTGCAGCGTGATTTCATCAAAATCGTTGATCCATATTGCCGGATTGTAAGTTTTGAACGCTTATGTTTTCTAAATACAAATTTTGTCATTGTTTTGGAGCACACAAGCTTATAGATAACAGTAAGGCTAACATATTCATACTAAAAGCCAAAAAACTTCAATTTTGATTTAAAGGTGCAATATGTAATATTTTCTGTCCGCTAGAGGTCGCTAGAGGTCTATTTAAAACAAAGGAGTAGCTTGATGACGCCAAGTTTGAGCGCAGAATCTTGGGACATGTGGTCTTCACCTCAACAGCCGGTGGAAAAGAATTGGGATTGGACTCAGGAAGAAATCATGTTCATGGATGCGATTATTAACGTTACTGTAGTATGAAGCAGAGCAGGACCGATGGAGCGATTGATCAACACACGCCTCACGAGCAGCACAGTGCTTCCCACACATAGACTTTACTTGGGCGGGCCGCCCACGTATAATAACGGCCGCCCAAGTATATTTGGAGACACACTTTTGCTTTTATTATTTTTATCCTCTTATACTTTTATATCCGCACAAGATAATGAAACCATCCTCGATCGAATAACTAGTCGTTTCGTACCTGCTCATTATGTGCACGTCAGAACTGTTTACTCCTGCTAACATTCAAACGGGCGCTGCATGTTGCAAAGTCACAAGGCGGCGCTGTTGCACGTTCTACAAGCTTGCGCAACAGCGCTTCAGTCTGCTTCAAAGTGATTCTCAATCAATGAAAAGCGCAGATTTATGCCAAGCGATTGCTAATGAACTCAAGTTGATTAATTATTACAAAGTCTACTTCATGGCCTTTATATAAAATGTTTTAGATGATTGTAAGAATCTGAAGGATC
Organism: Megalobrama amblycephala; assembly: GCF_018812025.1. Classification (NCBI taxonomy): domain Eukaryota; kingdom Metazoa; phylum Chordata; class Actinopteri; order Cypriniformes; family Xenocyprididae; genus Megalobrama; species Megalobrama amblycephala. The sequence goes on along the minus strand of NC_063059.1, from coordinate 34,712,324 downwards.
AGCCTGCAATAGTACAGACATTTCAAAATAAGAGTCCCGGTGTATTTCAGACTTGTTTATAATTAAAAGTCACATGCTAAGTTTTTTCTTTTTCTTTTGGGCATTATTGGTATTTTGGTTACACAATAAATTGTATTTAATTTGATTTCCATTTAATTCATAGTAAATTATTGTAGTCTCCCCCACAGGAAGAAAAGCCTAAAAACATTATTTGACACATGTATTATTCATTTTATAAATTTTACTAGTAAAATCTGTGTCCCATTCACTGAGAGAGACACTATATGACAGCAAGGAGAACATAGGAAAAGGTGAACCATTTAAATGCTGTAATTTTGCATCATTTACAATGCATAATAATGATTAATATTAGTATGTAATTAAATGTAATATGCTATGTAATTAAAATGAATTTCAATAAATAAAAATACTGTTAAAACACATTATTTGTTTGTCACATGTAGTAGACCATTTTTGTGCCGTGGGTAATAGGAGGATTTTTCGCCCGGCTACCACCGCAAGTATATTTTAAACCTGTGGGAAGCACTGCAGCAGAACTTTTATTATGACACAGTCGCCGGCGCATGAGGTAACGCAGCTCTGTTTATCATATTAGATACATTTGAGTATATTGAAAATGATGTTATAATGTTACTCTGTGCGTTCGCTCGGCGGCTGCTGTGAGACACTGTTGCACACTGCAGTAAGATAGATCGATTTTACAATATCATATTAAATGCTGGATGGCTTGTGTTGATAAATGGCATGCAATTAATTTTAAAATGTATTGTATGACGGAGAAAATGCTGTATCACTGTTACTAAAAATAAAGCTGCATCTGATTATGCTATGTTAGCTACTTGACAAAATAGTGTTTTTCTCTGAGGCATGGTAAAGCCATTCGCAAAAAATCAAGAAAATTATATTTAAGCAATAAGACTAAACGTGTTGAGCTATATAACAATAACTAGTTTTCTGTCTATAAATATATCAAAACAGTTGTTCCCTTGTCTATTAAAGCATGTAAATATTAAAGCGTCTTCTGTGTTTCCATGGTTTCTACAAAATAAAACCAGAAACCGAGGGTAACGCGGGTATGACGCAATTGACAGGCGACTCTTCACACGTCCCGGAGCCTTGGTTAAAATTGCAGTTTTCTCACGATTTACTAATAGTTGCAAACATTTGGGATATTGTAAGTACTCAAGTGAACAAAATATATAACACTGGCCCCAGGTGAAAAAACGCTATATAGTAAATACTATAATATTTTGTTATAAAGTAATTTGTTTATATTACTGTAGTTGTTATATTATCACAGGAAATAGAACTAACACAACAATTTAAGTACTTTACTATAATACGGTTCAAAAACACAATAGTATTTACCTTTAAATTACTATAGTATTTTTTTTATCTGGACTAGTGGTTTTTGGATATTTTACTGCAACATATTGCACCTTTAATGGTGACTTTTAAAAAAAATAAAAGACGTACCTGAAGAAACACCCATAATGGTCCATGATCATAATTTAAACAGAAATTGTTATAACATATAGCTATCCTCTAGTCTAGCCTATAGAAATAATTATTTCATTCTTGTGTCCATATTTTGTGTGACACACTTATGAGCCACTGTTGTTATTGTGGCGCTTAGGGTCACGTGATGCGAATGTGCGCACGTGTAAGTGACAGAACCGCTCATGGAGAGAGAGAAGGGGAGGGAGGGGCGCGCTATCATACCCGGAAACGAGTTTACTAATCCTACTATGGCGAAAACTCGGTTCGTGAATATTAATTAGGTCACCTGATTGGATGCTTCAAGACCATCGTAAATTAATATTAATGAGCCAAGTCTTGGCCATAGTAGATTGTGTAATTTCATTACCCGCACAGTGTTATATCAGATACGAAGCCTACTTACTCTTTGTTCAGCAAGGATTGTATGGTCAGAAATTACAATAATGTCTGTGAAAACGTTGTTTTAATTATTTGTACTATCTAAAATGAGAGTATTGAATATGGACGAGAAAACACCGGAAATTCATTACAATCGCGGCTGGTCTTTTATAGTGACTTTATCATAGAGAGGTAAGTAGTCTAAAATACGCCAGTTTTTCGTTTTCTTTTCAGTCTTTGTGTTTTCATGGTTTAACTTTATGAACAGACCAGTTTACCATCATGATGCGTGGTGTTATACAAATATCTTACATATTTAAAGCATAGCCTATGTATTAAACTAATGAATTGAATGCCCGATTTTTTCACTTCCAGCTGAAATATTGTTTTTATTACTTTATTTATTGAGTATATTGTGTCCTGTTTGCATCGACATTAACTTCATTATATACATTTGATTAAAAATAGGCTTTTTTAAATATTTTAATATACTTATTTTAATATTTGTCATTTGTAGTATTATATAGGCCTACACATCATTATTTAATTGATCCCTTTATTGTAGGTAAGTTTATGAAGAATGTCTGGACTTTGTTCTGATTTCTTTCAGCTTCAACCAAAAGTTTAATATTGTTTTTTTTTTATTATTATTGGTGAATTTTATTCGTTGATTCATTACACTATACGTTTCATTTTTGCATATGACATATGGTTGAAATAAAATGGTAGAGAGTGACTGATTTACAATAGGCCTATGTGTCAGTTTTAACGCGTCTATGAATGTTTAAGTGATTTAACCATTGTTACTCTCTGTCTTCAGACTCTCATAAACCCTTAATCTGGAAATAAACAGCCATGGAAAATAGTTCATGCTTAATTCTGTATTAAACAACTAATAAACCGAAGAAAAGCACCGTATTTATGTTGTACTGTGGAAGTTTACTGTCGAGCTTCGTGATAATAGCGCCGCTAGGCAGGCATGAGCAGAGCCGATTCTGCAGAAAATGAGGATTGGACGTGAGCTACGTGCGCATCCAGGAGTAGACGACATGACATGGAGAGACTGGAAAACACGGACCTTATAAATGCACGCGGACGCGAGAGTGTCAGTTCACCGCAAGAGAGAGTCACCAGTGGCTGTTGTGAGTCTCACATGGTGAGTACAATGGGTCTGAACGCGACCACGGCGGAGGAGCTGCTGGCTGGACATGCGTCTAGATCTGGATCCGGGACCACGCTTTTGAAGGAGTTGAAAAGCGGGTTGCCTTTGTATAATGGTGGAGGAGAAGCGGTGTCCCCTTCACCTACAGCCGAAGGAAGTTATCATGATGTCCCTAAGCAGATGCAAAGCGGGTGTTTACATCCAAATGGATTGGTGGAGACTCCCCATGCTCACGTTGAGAGGACTTCAAAAAGACTTTGTGGAGATGTGCGATTAAGACAACTCCAGTACCAGAGGAAAAAAGATGAGGAAAACAGAGACTGTGGTTGTCCCGGAATGGGTTCTGGATCTGGTGGTTCTTCGGAAATGCCCCATGGACTGGACGCTCCTTCGCTTGAATGCAAAAGGAGGAGGCTTGAAGTGGGTCCTAAAACAGACTCTAGTAAAAGCACACAGGCTGTCGCTCCCCTTGCAGCCAATCACCAACACAAGAACTGCAGCGTTCCCAGCTCCCCGACCCTCAGTTGGGTCCATCACAATGGGCACAAAGCTGCAATGAACCACGCGGCCCCCGGGCAGGACGAGGTGCTGTCGGCGCCGCCTGCGTTGGCCACCAGTGCAGGATGGTCTCCAGAGCACATGGCTCAGCAGTACATAGTTCCCTGTATGAAGTTCTATGGCATTTGCGTCAAAGATGTCTTTCTGGGTGATCGATTGGGCGGTAGGGTCCTGGAGGAAGTGGAGACCCTAAATCGCAGCGGGAAGTTCAAAGGCGGCCAGTTGGTCATCCAAAAGAGCATCCCCTCTAAGAACATCCGTGGAGACCAGATAGCCTGGGTCGAAGGCAACGAGCCGGGCTGCGAGAACATCGGAGGCCTCATGGCTCACATCGATGAGGCCATCATGCGCAGTGCGGCCAATGGACAGCTGGGGGATTATGTCATCAATGGCCGCACAAAGGTGAGTGGCAAATTTGGGCAAAATTGCAAAATTCTGTTTGCATCTACTCATCATCATCTGCTCATTTCTTTCTTCACTGGTTCCACGAAGAACTTTTAACATCTATGAAACTGTTCCATTGCACTAAAGATTCTTTGTAGTGGAAAAGGGTTATTCAGATTATTGAAATATTCTTCACACTAAGAAAACGTGGTTCTTTTAAGAACTGTTGACAGAAACATTCTTTGGAGAACTCAAAATGGTTCTTCTATTACATCGCTATCTAAACTTTTATTTTTAAAAGTGCTCTATGGAACATAAAAGAAGATATAGATATTCTGAGAAAAACAATGGAAGTCAGTGGTAACCAAAACTATTTGGTTACCAACATTCTTCAAAATATATCTTCAGCAGAATAAAGAAAGCCTTACAGATTTGGTAAATGATGGCAGAATTTTCAGTGTTTGGTAACCAGTGAATGTTTCACATGGGTAGGTTTATTTTTTGAACTTCAGTATCTGTACAGACACAAACCTTAAAGTCTTGGCTGCAAAAAACTGTTTAACATTTCAATCATTATTATTGCACATTGAAATAAAATAGTTTATTTACAAAATATATGGGGTAAATTGCCATAAAACAGGCTTTTCAGCTACATGTGACAACTTGCCTCGACCTCACATACACCTTTGAAAAGACCTGAAAACATCTAAAAATGTTCTTGCATGATGTGGTTTTATTGTGTTCACAGGTTTACCCAACATCTGTAGCAAATTTAAGATGATTTTTGACTCAACTGCTTAACTTCTTCTATTGTCGCAAAATCTAAACTATATTTTCAGCCCGCTCTAAATGCATAATATAAGCGGGCAAATAATTGCTAAATGCAACTATAAGGCATAAAAATATTAAAACATATTATAAACATTAACATCATGGTTTTATGTAAAACTGGTTTGATCTGACTTCATTTAATTTGACTTGATTCAAAAAGGGATAGTTCACCCAAAAATGCAAATTCTGTCATCACTTATTCACCCTCAAGTTCCTTCTGCTGAACACAAAAGAAGATATTTGGTATCCAAACAGCTGACAGTAGCCATTGACTTCCATAGTAGGAAAAAAATAATAATATGGAAGTCAGTGGCTACTGTCAGCTTTTTGATTACTACCATCCTTTAAGGTATCTTCTTTTGTGTTCAACAGAAAAACAACATGAGGGTGAGTAAATTATGACAAAATGTTCATTTTTGGGTGAACTAACCCTTTAAGATTCTGTCATGAACTTAAGACCCTGCTGTAAAATCCAGCTAAAACCAGCCTAAGCTGGTCAGGCTGGTTTTAGCTGGTCTCCCAGCCTGGTCATAGCTGGTTTTAGAGGGGTTTTGGTAAGCTAGGAGACTGGGAAACCAGCTTAAACCAGCTGAACACCAGCTAACCCAGGCTGGGAGACCAGCTTGACCAGCTAAGCCAGGCTGGGAGACCAGCTAAAACCAGCTACTTCCAGCTTAAACCAGCTAAGTACAGACAGCTTAGGCTGGTTTTAGCTGGATTTTTCAGCAGGGAAATGAAATTTTGCAGATAAAAATCAGCCATTTCAATAGAAATCCATGCAATCTGAAATTGTGCGCAAGAACAAAAAAGTTCCCCTCACAGATTTTCACTAATTCGCCGCGTTGACCAACAGAACACTGCTTGGTTTGACAGCGACTTCTGTGGGAACAGTTCATCGTGCATCACTATTGACAATGAGCCTTTTTTGCTGGATGAAATTTCATTGAAATTCCGCTAATGTGACCACACCTTCAAATCTAGCCAACATCTAATTGTGACAACTTTCCCCAGTCTCCCCTTTTTTAATGTGTTAGTAGCAGTAGATGCTAGTTTAGCCATTACTTCAAGGTCAAAACTGGCAAGCACTGTCACCAGCAATGCAAAGCTGCATCAGGAAGTTTTGATTGGGTGAAATTGCCTTTCTGTGCTGTGTTTCTCACTGTTCCACTTTTCTCAACTAGTAGCCTGAGAAATGCGGTCTTATCAGACCCCAGATCAGTGCTTCTGTGGCTTTGAAGACTCTTCTGTCAATCTCTATCTCCAGCCCATATGCAAACAACATATTCTTACTGATTTACTTTATTTTCAAGTTGAAATCTGAGTGTCTTTCTGATATTACAAGCATGTAAGAAATGATTGCATTGCTCAGTTAGTGTGTGATTGAACATTGACCCGTGTGCACGCAGAGTGCCGCATCAGTCCTGTCAGCGCGCTAAGTGTGTCAGAGCGAAATTGCCCCTATGACGCAGGTTTGGTTATTTGAGCTTGCCAGGTCAAACCAGTGTCCAATGGTATGTGATCTTCAAGCTGTGTCATTTTCCACACGAAGAAAACATGTACACCACCGTTTTAGAAATAAGTCACTTATCAGCAAGGCTGCATTTATTGGATCAAAAATACAGTACAAATAGTAATTTTGTGAAATATTATTACAATTTAAAAGAACTGTTGTAAAATGTAATTTATTCCTGTGATCAAAGCTGAATTTTCAGCATCATTACTCCAGTCTTCAGTGTCACATGATCCTTCAGAAATCATTTTAATATGCTGATTTGCTTCATATTTTTGTGGAAAATGTGATACACTACCATTCAAAAGTTTGGGGTAAGTATAAGATTTTAAAAAATTAAAATAAATAAATAAGATAAAAAATTTCTTGTGAAAAATGTCCACATTATTATCATCAGTGTTGAAAACAAGGTTTTAATATTTATAAGAACTATTATTAATAATTGAACTCTAATAATAGCTGATAACATTTAAGCAGCAAATCAGCATATTAGAATGATTTCTGGAGGATCATGTGACTCTGAAGACTGGAGTAATGATGCGGAAAATTCAGCTTTGTCATCACAGGAATAGATTACATTTTAAGATATATATTCAAATAAAAACAGGTATTTTAAATTGTAATATTTCACAGCATTGCTGTTTTTACTGTATTCAGCATTGGTGTGCAGAAGAGAAATATATTTAAAAGTTGTATTATTCTAAACTTTTGACCAGTAGTGTATATTCTCCATTCTAGCGCAACTTCTTCAAATAATTTAGCTTACGTTCCTAAAACTAAAGGTTCCAAAAGGGATTTTTCACAGCGATGACAAATAAGAACCATTTTAGGTTCCCTAAAGAACTTTCAGTTCTTAAAGTTCTTTTTTTCTCACTATGAACATCAATTTAAAAATCTAAAGAACCACTATAAAGAACCTTTTGTGCAATGGAAAGGTTCTATGGATGTTAAAGGTTCTTTATTCATCCGTAACTTTATTTTTAAGTCTTGTATGTAGCTTATTAAGTCTGTATATATGAATGCATCGTCTTATAGCTGCTTGTGAATGCATAGCCAGACTACACCTCAGGACCATGTGGACATTCCTACTGTAATCACAGCCTGTCCGTTGCTGTTGTTAGAAACCTGATCTGGATGACCATTCTGTGAATCTCAGGACAGTATCAGCGTGTTCACTGCAGCTCTTTCATTAGAGTGATTGAGTGAGGAGAGGCTTCTGTTCAGTGGGTCAGATCAGTCAGGCTGCAGTCACTGTCCTCACGCCACCCTTAATCAGCAGGGAATATTCTTTAATCGGCGGTGAGGGGAACACGGCATTAGTCTTGAGCGTTTTCCTCTCATTGCGGCTTTTAAGGCTTTGTACATTGTCATATAGGAAACTCCAGTGAAAGATTGTTGTTTGCGTGTGTAAAATGATCAGAGGTTTGAGAAGCCAATGTTGATGTGCGACTTTGCACATGAACGTTTACGCCCGAAGGAAAAATCTCATAGCTCAGCCCTTGGAATGGGAACACGAGCACTGCGGCATTCACATAATTTTGGCCAGTGGGTGATGAAAACATCTTGCACGAACGTTTGAGGCTTGATATTTAGTAATGCTGCAACTTTTGATAATTAATTATCTGTTGTTTATTTGTTCAAATAGAGAAACCAGATTTTTACAGAATTTTCCAGAAGTTTGATCAAAAGCATGTTACTGTATTATGCATCTGTCCTTCAAACAATGTTTTCAATGTGCAATTTTGTGAAATATGCGTTGACAGAAACATCTTAGCAAGGTTTGAGGTCTGACTGAGGTTTCAATTGATTAATCTGTTTAATTAGATAAAATAAAGTTAGATAAAAAGGTGAAAAAAGATACGCTACCTTTTCAAAGTTTTAGGTCAGTAAGATTTTTCATGTTTTTGAAAGAAGTCTCTTATGCTCACCAAGGCTGCCTTTATTTGATTAAAAGTAGTGCTAAAACAGTAACAGTAGTGTGAAATATTATTACAGTTTCTTTAATATTTTAATATATTTTAAAATGTAATTTATTCCTGTGATGTCAAAGAGGAATTTTCAGCATCATTACTCCACTCTTCAGTGTCACATGATCCTTCAGAAATCATTTTAATATGCTGATTTGACGCTCAAGAAACATTTCGGCAACACTTTATTTTAAGCTGACATAGTTACACGTTACTACATGTACTTACTGTAGTAATAGCAGTAAATTATGCATAATTACAAGTAACTAAACCTAAAACAAACCCTAACTCTATAGTAAGAACATGTAGTTAATTAATATTTCTCTGTACTTATGTACTATGTAACTACGTCACCTTAAAATAAAGTGTAACCTACATTTCTTATTATTATCAATGCTGAACAGTTGTACTGATTTATATTTTTGTGGTAATCATGATACTTTTCATGAATTGAAAGTTCCAAAAACAGCATTTATTTAAAATAGAAATAGTTTATAACATTATAAATGTCTTTTCTGTCACTTCTGATCATATTATTGTTTTTTTGCTAAATAAAAAATATTAATTTCTTGAAAAAAAGAAATCTTTCTGACCACAAACCTATGAACTAATTTTCAGCATTTTGTTCAAAAGCATGTTATTCCACATATTGTCCAATGGCAATACTAAAGGATATAAAACAAAATATATTAATATGTAGTGTAAATCTTGTCAAAGTAATGTTTAAAATATAAACATTACAATATAAACCCCAAGTACAGACCTGATTAATCAATGAGCGTTTTCAAAAAAAAAACTTTTATGCACAATAGCATTTTAGCCAAAACCACAAATAAGGTCTTGCTTCTAGCAGCTAATTCAATGTGTACGTTTGTTTAGTTTTTGACACCAAAAACGGATAAAATATGCATATAAACACAGATTACTTGCATTGTGGTGTGTTTATTATGAGCAGATGGTTATCAGTATTTGAATGCACTCAGTACTGACATTCATTGTCTACTGTTTTCGTTATCATTATTAATTAGTTGTTGCAACCTTAATATTTAGGTAATTTTTGAGTGAGAGCACTATTAGGATTATAGAAATACGTTGAACTGGTTACAGTAAGGTTATGTAATGTAAATTTAAAGTGATTAAGCAGGTTCAAAAAAGCATATCTATTGCATTAGAATGGCTCTCGTCTCTATTCCTCTGCAGACACGCAACGTTTTCTCTCCAGTGTGCTGATCGTCCTTAATCAACCCTCCCATTAATTATTTTTCCTCTCCGTCTCCTCTCCCGAGCCTTATCACACCCTTTACTTTTCAGTTGGCCAAAATATTTCTCGTTGTTGCCCTGGAAACAAGACACATAGCACGTTATACTGCAAGAGAGTGATTGTGGGTGCCCATGCCCAGCTTTGTTTCTCTCTAAACCAGTGCTTTCAGAGAAAGACCTTGGTTTCATTCTCGTATGCATAGAAACCATTCGATCTCGGTACAACGTGGCAGAGGTTGCATAGGGGAAAAGGATAAAAAGGAGGGAACAGCGTGTTCCAGTGTTTAGCTGCACCAGCCACATGGCATCTGCAGCAGACCTCATATGCCACTCCCAGAGAGTAACGTGCTCGTACCAGCCAAAGAAAATATCACCAGCACAGAGTATTGCGTCTTTTGCGTTACTTTATTTGCATGCATCCTCTTTATAGGTATTGACATGAGGTCAGTGTCAGACATTAATGGGAGCTTTAGGCAAACATGCCACAGCGAGTGAAAAACCGGTTGAGAAATGTAAAATGTATGCTAATATGCATTAATTCATGCTTAACTAATGCATGTATGACTCATGAAGAACTAAACCATTCATTAATGATTACTGCGTCAGCAACTAATAAAGAGTCTATCAGTTTAATAGATTAAGTAATAAATGAATTGCTATTTGTTAATTCCTTAACAACATATAGTATTAACTAATAGTGTGAATTAACTCTTTCCCCACCAGTGGTTTTTTTTTTGAAAAAAATAGTTTCCAGCCACCACCAACATTTTTGATACTTTTCCAAAAAATTGAATGGGCCCCAGAATATTTTGTTGTATGAATATCTGAACATGCATATAACAAGGTTTGTGTTCAGGGAAGAAGGAGGCGGGAACTGGCGAACATTCAACAAACTTTAATTCCAAAAAGAAACAAACAACAAAACGAAAGTAAAGCGGCAGCCCCTCACGAATGACTGCCACATATAAACATGATAAAACACAACATAAAGTCCAGGCCTGGTCCTCTCTCTGTCGCCATTCCTCCTTTTATCCTTCCGGAGCTCCTCCATGGGACTCGAGACCGGTGTGGCACGCAGGTGATGCTCATTAACACTCGAGCCACCGGCCTTGTTCCATTCCCACGGCTCTCGGCCTTGTCCTGCTTGCCACAATGCAATATATCAAAAGAAAGAACTTTAAAGAAAAGAATTTTAAACAAAAAAAAATTGTATTCTATCTTCATGCATTCTTTCTTTATCAACACTTGAATGTGGGTAAGTTTCATAAAAAAAGGCATCGTTATGAACAAAAAGCTGAGAAAATTTCTTTTTGAAGACTACGTATGTAGGCAATGCTTTTATCGCTTGTTTCTGCTCCTTTTTTGCCTGTGTATTGATCTGGAGATTTTTTACTTTATTAGAAGTTGCGTAATGGCGCCCCCTACCGTAAAACAGTAAAAACACGGAAAGCCAGAAAATTGTCAATGGCGGGAAAGAGTCAATGTGTTATTTACCACAATAGGTTTAAGATATGTATTTCAACTTCCAGTTGTCTGCTTTAAGTAATCATTAGCTAATGATTTGCAAAGATATCATTATGTTATGGCTTTACTTGTTGAGGCACATGACTATTAACTCATTGTTAAAGGGTTAGTTCACCCAAAAAATGAAGATTTTGAAGAAATGAAGAAACCCGTAAGATTTTCGTTCATCTTCAGAACACAAATTAAGATGTTTTTGATGAAATCTGAGAGCTTTCTGTCCCTCCATTGACAGCAATGCAATTAATACTTTGACGCTTCAAAAAGTTCATAAAGAGATCGTAAACAGTTTTGTCCAAATTTTCTGAAGAGACACGATCAATTTATATGATGAGCAGATTGAATTTAGGCTTTTATTCACATATATTTTTGACGTAGAAATATCGATATTAGTAAATGTAAAAATTAGTTTGACTTAAGTGGACAATACACTTTGTTTTTATATGTTTGAAAAAAGTTGACCTCATAGAGTAGGGGTGACCAAACTTGGTCCTGGAGGGCCACTGTCCTACAGAGTTTAGCTCCAACTTGCCTCGACACACCTGCCTGGAAGTTTCTGTTATGCCTAATTAGACCTTGATTTGCTGGTTCAGGTGTGTTTAATTGGGGTTGGAGCTGAACTCTGCAGGACAATGGCCCTCCAGGAACAGGATTGGGCACCACATCATAGAGGTAAAAAAAAAAAAACATGTCTGTGACTGTATGAGGTATGACTAACCTATTTCCAAACTCTTGTCGAGAATCAGATATGAAATGTTTGTTATTTGGAATTGTTTCTCATGTTTGTTAAGATACTAATTAGGCTTTGGCAGGGACAATTACACCAGATTAATAGAAGAGGAAATCATGTATCAGCAACTCATCAGCACTTCAATCTTTTCCTCTGCAGTCAAGTATGCAGTGGCACAGTATAATTGAATGGAAGAAAGTTTTGACTGGGCAGTTCCTTCAACAAAACACTGACATAAATTTAAGATGGAAATATTTTGTAAATTGTGGGTACCATATGACAACCAATATGTATATGTATGTAAGTATCATATAAATACATTAAGCCGACATTTGGCTGCGTGAGATTCTCCAGCTTTGTTGTTGTTGAGCAGCCGAAGTGTGAGCTGTTAAAGCTCCGCCCTCTTCTGGAAAGTGGCAGGGAGCAGCAGCCCATTTTTTATTTAAAGGGACACACAAAAACGATGTGTTTTTCCTCACACCCAAATAGGGGAAAATTTGACAAGCTATAACAAATGATCTGTGGGATATTTTGAGCTGAAACTTCACAGACACATTCTGGGGACACCAGAGACTTGTATAACATATTGTAAAAGGGGCATTATAGGTTCCTTTTAATATCTTCTGGCTTGTATTCTGAATTTGTTGTTGTAGTCCTGATGTCAGAGTGTGGGTGTTCTTAAGTGTGTGTGTCCTTATCTAACCCTCATGTCCTACTTATCCTTTGCGCTCTCATCATCAGGGTTACACTCTTTTATCTCAGCACACTCTGTGCTCAATATCTACCGACTTATCAATATCTATATCGACTTATCAAGGCATGAAAGGACCTTAAATGATCAAAACAATATTGTTTTAAAGGAACTGTTGCCTGTTAATCATAAAACAACCAAAGAATATCAAATAGCTAGTAAAATACAACATTATGGCATCATTTTATTATTTTTTTTGTTACGAATTGTCTTGCCTTTACACTGAACCCTTAGTCTCTTGTGGGAATTGTGCATATCTTGTCAGCTGGAACTTGCGTAACACTGAATGTGGTTTTTGCATTGGCTTGGCTCAAGTGAGTCAGTGAATTGTTAACTGATTTATTTACATGAACCATCTGAATCAACCATTTGACTAGAATGAATCAGACTTGGCAATGCTAAATAACCTGAGCTGCATGCACAATGCACTGTGACATTGATGACAGTGATGTAGTGTTTTGGGGCATTTAGCTGTGGATGTCCACTTTGGTGCCCACTTTCAGTTTTGTTCCTCCTAATTGGATAATTTGACTATTTCTCTGCTCTACACAGTATCTGTTCAATTTGGGTGTCATAGTTGGCTTCCTGTGAACCCTCCAGTCTGCCAGTGGAGGTCATATCCTCTACTCTGTTATGAGAGAAGCCAAGTAAAAGTCCAGTCAAAGCAGCTCTAGACTGCTATCTGTGGTCATCAAATTTACAAGCCATGTGTAACCCAACGAATGAAATTCCAGAGAAATTCCATATGTCCAGTGGAATTCCAGTGGAATTTTATCAGCACAAGAAAAATCTAAATTACTGGCAACAATAGGAATAAATACTTAAAATAAAACGCAATATTTAAAAATTCTTACAGCCTATATGTTATTGCAAATTTCCATTGCCAATTTAATAATAATAATTTAGTGTAGTGTTGTCAAAAGTACTGACAATTTTAAAAACGTGTCACTTTGAGCGCTGTTGAGTGGATTCGCGAACACCTGATTGGCCTTTGTGTTCAACGCGCTCAACATATATGTCTGTGATTGGCTACAATGATCAACGCACTGGAGCATTTGAAAGCACAGGGAAGTGTTTGAAAGCATTTTGAAAGCAAGAGTGTATCTGTGTAAGCACTCGGAGAGGAGCGTCATTGATGTCTATTTACATGTTTTTGAAGCGTTGATCATAGTAGCCAATCACAGACGTATCTGTTGAGCGCGTGGCCAATCAGAGGTGTTTATGAATCCACTCACCAAAAAAATGTCACCATTTACTCATGTTGTTCCCCAACTGTTTGACTTATTTTTTTCATTGGAAATTTGGTCTCGGTCTCAGAAAGTGTTCATTTGTCCGTACTTCATACAATGGTCACCAAAACTTACTTTGGTTACCAACATTCATCAAACTATTTTATTTTGTATTCTGCAGAAGAAAGAAAGTCATACATTTTTGGAACAACATGAGGGTGAGTAAACAATGACAGAATTATGATGTGGGGTGAACTATCCCTTTAAGAAAAATGCACATTATCTTTACTGTGGATCGTCAAACAAACCTACTGCCGGAGTGCATGCTGGCTGTGAAAGAAAGGTGGGCTGAGCAAGCCCCTTCTGCCATCCACACGTGCTCCTGTTTAACCCATGTGACACACGTTGTGTTTACTGCTATACTGTGATGCAGTGATAAGGGTTAGGGGAGTTTTCTCTCTGGGGCTTGATAAAGTGCTGACCATATCATAGACCAGGCAGCTAACAGAGCACCCTGATGACTCGCATGCTTGCTGAAACCGACCCGTTACCATCTCCCCCATCATCATCCAGGCCCAGGAATGCCTCATATCATCCAGAGCAGAAATTGTGCCAAAACCGAGCTCTACAGAAGGCAAGCCAGATGCTGTTGGTGGTTTGTTGGCCCTTTTATCATGCAGGCATGATAGTCAAAAGAGGATGGGAAGTGATTGGGGTTGGGGATCAGGAAATGGTACAAGGCAAATTTGAATGGGGTTGCCCGTATAAGTGCCAGAATTCAACATGTCAGAGCATGTGAACTAAACTAAACTCTTTCAAAAATATATTCATATTATCTAAGTGTAATCTTATTTATATACACTACCATTCAAAAGTTTGGGTTGGTAAGATTTTCTTGTTTTGTTTATATTTTTGATAAGTTATTATTCTCAGCTTATTCTCAATAAGGCTGCGTTCATATAAATTACATAATATATATGTAATATATATGTAATTTAAAATAAATGTTTTCTGTTTTAACGTATTTTAAAGTGTAATTTACTTGTGATGCAAAGCTGAATTTTCAGCGTCATTACTCCAGTCTTCAGTGTCACATGATCCTTCAGAAATCATTCTAATATGCTGATTTGCTGCTCAAGAAGCATTTATTATTATTAGAGGCCATGCATCAAAGGTTCGAAGGGAACCCGTTGTACCTGTTTCTGCTTCTTCTGCTGCCGCTCTTGAATCTATGGCAGCCCATAGAACCGCTTGAGGGGAAATGATGAAATTTGGCAAGCAAATAGAGCACAATCTCATCATTAACCACAAACAATTGTTTGAGACTTTTACTCACTCCCTCTAGTGCAACCAACTGCCCAAAGTTGCACTTACATTTATGCTTATAACTTTTGAACCGATTCTTTGGCTCAAGACGATTGAATCTGAAATTTTTCTTGCACTTTGAATTTTCCAAAAAAACTACTTTTTCAAACTAGACAGTTCATCCGATTTTCACCAAAATTGGCTCAGATCCTCTTCAGACCATGCTGGCAAAAAAATGATTAAAAGCTTTTTCATAAACCCAACTATTCTTGAATAATGTACAAACAAATTTGACGAAGAGCAATCCAAAATTGATGTGAGGTTATATCCCTACAACACTTAAGCATATTGAGACGAATCATGTCATCACAAGCATGACCTGAGGCATCATACAGTGTTTCGGCACAGCTCCACCTACTGGTCAGGACAACCTGAAAAAAACAGATTTTCACTTTTTTTTTTGAAAGTGTATTTACAGTTGTTTGTGTTTTAAAAAGTATTACATCATTGACCGTAATAGAAATGTTTATTTTAAGCTGTCTCGTGTCTGTTGTGAAAGAAGCTTATGTATCTTATTTCACTTCACCATGAGTGGTTGGGAAGTCAATCATCACCCAGAATTGTGGTCGTAAACCCTCATAAACAGCAGTGATAATGGCAGCCTGTGGGCGGTGAGGCAGTGGGTACTCTGCGTAGATGTACCATACAGCGCGTGCTATTTATAAGCATATGTGTGCGTGACCTTTGGCAGGTGCAACAGAAGAGCTTCATCATTCCAACACCAAAGCGAGCTGTAAATCTCTTAAAGAGCCAGACGACTAAAATAATCTCTCTCTCTATCTCTCTATCCATCTGTTAAAATGTTAAAAATGAATGTTACGCATGTTCCTAAAGCCCCTTTCACACAGAGATTCCAGAAATACCCCGATAAAGTGTCCCGGGATCATTTGATTTTGGTTCAGTCACACTGCCAATGATTTTCTGGAAACTGTGCGTGAGTTCACACACATCCCGTCAAGACCCCGTAAAGACACGGGACATCGATGTGACGTGTAATGTCTCCACAGCGTCTTAAGTTCTGATTTCTTAAGAGAGAGAGAGACCTCCCTTGTGCATTTTTTCTTCCGATTCGATCCTAAACTAGCACGTTGCGTACCGTTCCATAAGCTGGCGAATGATCTCAGCTTCAGCGTCATCACAGCGTCATCGGCTTTCTTAGTTAAAAAACCATTGTTGTGGTACGGTTATTATGTGTTATGGGAGTAGGTCTCATTCAAAGGTCTCTTTCAAAACCTGAAATAAGTCAGAGTTACAGTTGAAAAAGTTTATAATAAGGTTATCATCAGTTACGTATGTTCCTTTTACATAGATTAAAACCCTTGATTTGGTTACAATTATTACATGTAATGAGAGTAGGCGGTCCTGTAGTGGTTAGCACGTTAGCATTTACATTACAATGTGGCATACTGTATGTGCTTCTGACCTCTTCTGAATGTGGTGACATTTGAGTGATCAGATCACAATACTTACTTTTTCTCACCTGGGCTGAACCTGCTTGGAGAAGAAAGTTCAACACTCTTCAGCAATAAAAAACAAATAGAAAAAAAAGAAAAGAAACACAAATGTGATGTTTATCTTAATCATCGGAGGATCATCGAAGGTCAGCAGCAAAGACAACGGTTAATAAAGTGAGATCAAATACATAAAGTATATCTGTGTTCTTTAGCAAATTTAATTATTACAGGTTATTGAGTATGCATTTCATTGTTTTTATTCATTTTGAGAAACACTCAACATGGGGGCAGGAGAGGTGTCAGTCAATAAATGGGAAAACAAAGTAACTTGCATTACTTATTTAAAAAAGTAACTCAGATATTTTGTTTAAAAGTAATGCGTTACTTTACTAGTTACTTGGGAAAAGTAATCTGATTACATATCTTATGTTACATTTAATGCTTTACCTCCAACACTTCTCATAATGGATTTTAATACCTGGGCCTTAGTGAACAAGTCACAAAACGTCCTGATTTAACCGTTCATCACCCTTAAATCTAAACCCTAACTTCCTAATCTAATCTAAATTCCTAAACCCCCTCTCTTCTGTACAACCAGGCTATGGTGGCATGTTACCCTGGCAACGGAACAGGATATGTGCGACATGTGGACAATCCTAACGGTGACGGACGCTGCATAACCTGCATCTACTATCTGAACAAGGACTGGGATGTGAAGGTATGCTGTGTTTACTCTTAAGGCCTGTACACACCGGGACGAATATCGCGCGCGATTATCGCCGGCGTTTAACGCTTCGTGACTAAACAAAGGGCGCCAATGTGAGTGTGCACTCTGACACGAAAAACGGCAGGCTTAAAAGCGTCATTTTTTAAAAAATGCCTTGGGTTCGTTTTTCTTTTTGGTTTGCCATGCCGCGTTAAAAACTGGCTGACCAATGAGATTGGTGCTTTTGTTCACGTGCCTGGAGATGCTGAAGTTACAGTAAAACACAAATTGGTGGCGCTCAAGCACAAAACTGTCTTGCCGAGCACACATTGATACCGAGAAAGTAAGTAGACGAGGAAGACCCCTACAAACTATCCCTGCGTCTCAAACAGCTCCCTAACTTCCTAGGTCATGTATCAGTATACCGTGTAAATGAATGTGGCCGACTCCCTGATCAGTGCTCTGACTACTGAACTAGGGAGCTGATTGAGATGCACGCAAATGGGTGCTCTGCCACTTCTTGGCCACACCAATAGATGTGTATTATTTCTGTATTTTTACTGTTTATTTGTTTGTTTTTTTCTTTTACATTCAAGAAATATAGTTGAGAATGTCTATTTCATAAATACGTTTATTTGCAGTACCGTTTCTAACATATGTCATATATATGCCATTTAATATCTGCATTTTTATCTTCTTTAACTTTATTAATATCATAAATATGATTATTTGCACTACCATTAAGCACAAGTGCCATATACTGTCAGGGAGTGAATTTGCACGTTCACTCGGCGCATCGCCAGTGAAAATCACTTGGGTATGAACACAAAAAACGTCTCGAAAAATGCTGGCGATAAACGCGTGCGATATTCGTCCCGGTGTGTACAGGCCTTTATTGTTATTTTATCAGTCAAGATGAGAGTCTTCTCTTACCCATTTCTACCATTTGTTTTCCCAGGTTCATGGAGGTTTATTGCAGATCTACCCCGAGGGACGTAATGTTGTTGCCAACATCGAGCCTCTCTTTGACCGTCTGCTCATTTTCTGGTCAGATCGCCGGAATCCACATGAGGTGAAACCAGCTTTTGCCACCCGGTGAGTAAACATTGTTTACAGTTAAGACACACACACACACACACACACACATACACACATATATATATTATAATATAATATAATGATTCAGTGACTCAAAGTCTACAATTGTTTCATATTGCTGGATGAATCAGCGTTTTTGAACGAATCTCTTGAATGAATGATTCAATGACTCACTCATACTTCATTTGTTTCATTACTGGATGAATCAGCATATTTGAACAAATCTCTTGAATGAATGATTCAATGACTCACTCATAATGCTTCACTTGTTTCATTACTGGATGAATCAGCATTTTTGAACAAATCTCTTGAATGAATGATTCAGTGACTCACTCATACTTCACTTGTTTCATTACTGGATGAATCAGCATATTTGAAGGAATCTCTTGAATGAATGATTCAATGACTCACTCATAATGCTTCACTTGTTTCATTACTGGATGAATTAACCTTTTTTTTTTACAAATCTCTTGAATGAATGATTCAATGACTCACTCATAATGCTTCACTTGTTTCATTACTGGATGAATCATGAATCTCTTGAACGAATCTCTTGAATGTGTAATTCATTGCTCACTCATAAATACTTCCCTTGTTTCATTACTGGATGAATCTGCGTTTTTGAACAAATCTCTTGAATGAATAATTCAATGCTCACTCATAAATACTTCACTTGTTTCATTACTGGATGAATCAGCATTTTTGAACAAATCTCTTGAATGAATGATTCAATAACTCACTCATACTTCATTCATTTCATTACTGGATGAATCAGCATATTTGAACAAATCTCTTGAATGAATGATTCAATGACTCACTCCACTCATAATGCTTCACTTGTTTCATTACTGGATGAATCTGCGTTTTTGAACAAATCTCTTGAATGAATGAATCAATGACTCCTTACACTTCACTTGTTTCATTACTGGATGAATCAGCATATTTGAAGGAATCTCTTGAATGAATGATTCAATGACTCACTCATAATGCTTCACTTGTTTCATTACTGGATGAATCCGCATTTTCGAACAAATCTCTTGAATTAATGATTTAGTGACTCACTCATAATGCTTCACTTGTTTCATTACTGGATGAATCATGAATCTCTTGAACGAATCTCTTGAATGTGTAATTCATTGCTCACTCATAAATACTTCACTTGTTTCATTACTGGATGAATTAGCGTTTTTGAACGAATCTCTTGAATGAATAATTCAATGCTCACTCATAAATATTTCACTTGTTTCATTACTGGATGAATCAGCATTTTTGAACGAATCGCTTGAATGAATAATTCAATGCTCACTCATAAATACTTCACTTGTTTCATTACTGGATGAATCAGCATTTTTCAACGAATCTCTTGAATAAATGATTAAATGACAAATACAGTTTTTACAGTCACTTGTCGCCACCTACTGGTGTAACAATGTAATTGATACCATCATTATTTGAAGCATCATGTTTCAAATGGTGATTTACTCTAATGATCACTACTGTAGATGTCAGTGTTTATATCCAAACTATAAACTTTTATCCCAGTACTTCTGTGATTAATATGAATATTTGTAAGACAGTAACAATACTGTGTGTGGTCGAAAAGACTGTTTGTGAAGCTTTTTCATACCTATGCATGACAACTGCTCTCTCTGGGTCGGCGGCAGCGCCAATGCAGATCTGAATGTTCGCAGTGATCATATTTGTCAAAGGTTTAATAGATATACAGCCGAATCGCTGTCATTTAGGAATAAGATCACGTGGGTGTTTGAATTGAGGTCTCAGTCTTTTCACAATTAATCATGCATCTCTAGTTCAGGTTGTAAAACGCCACAGTCCTATAGTTCTTATAACCTCTCATCTATTAGACTGTGATTTATCCCGACACACGTGCATGCTAGTGCACTCATCTGACCCAGTCATCACCATCATTGTTCTTCCACTGCTACAAACACTACGGCTTGATTTGATCCTGCTCTATAAACACCACACCTGCAGTTGGTCTTCCTCAGGAAGAGGGTTTGTCTTGAAATGAGTTTGATGAAACAAATTAAACGCTGTATTGTTGGTGTGGTAAAACAATTGCCGTTTACAATTTACATTACATTCTGCATTTAGGATGAGGGTAGGTGTGTATCAACCACCATCGCAGCTGGGGGCCGAGGTGGGGCACAGGAAGTACGTGCTTCCTGAGTGTAAGCGGCCATCGTTTCAGTTTGTGCGCTCATGCCGGTAGGACAGAGCCAGGAATAAACAAACCAGACGCTCTACTATTGTTGACTTAACCCTTTCTGTGCTTTGACCTCACAGTAATCCACATGACTCTGCACATCTCAAACTCCATATCACAGTGCCTAAACAGCCTTGAGTTAATCAGGTCAATATGCACTAGTCAGAATGCCTGACCTCTCAACTGTGATTGAAATGATCTTTCTTTTCCCACAGCTATGCCATCACCGTTTGGTACTTTGATGCAAAAGAGCGGGCCGAAGCTAAGGAGAAGTACAGACTGGGTGAGTTTCATAGCTCTTAAAAGAAACATGTAGCTTAGGCTGTTTTCTCACTACATGTTTTCAGTTTTCAGTAGGTTTAGAGTTCAGTAGGTTTGGTTGGTGGGAACACATTTTCTCATGGTGATACTGATGTTGAATGACGATGGAAGCCCGCCACGGATCACAACCAAACAGTACAATGTGAAAAGAGACCTGTGAGGGCAGGGAGAGAAATCAATACTATTATTCAGCAAGCACTGCTGAAAATTCAGCTTTGCATCACAGGAATAAATTACATTTTAAAATATGTTCACACAGAAAACGGTTATCTTAAATTTCACAATATTACTGTTTTACTGTATTTGTGATCAAATAAATGCAACCTTGGTGAGCATAAGAGACGTACTGGCCCAAAAACTTTACTTATATTATATAATTTATACAAACCCGATTCCAAAAAAGTTGGGACACTGTACAGATTGTGAATAAAAAAGGAATGCAATAATTTACAAATCTCATAAACTTATATTTTATTCGCAATAGAATATAGATAACATATCAGATGTTGAAAGTGAGACATTTTGAAATGTCATGCCAAATACTGGCTCATTTTGGATTTCATCAGAGCTACACATTCCAAAAAAGTCAGGACAGGTAGCAATAAGAGGCCGGAAAAGTTAAATGTACATATAAGGAACAGCTGGAGGACCAATTTGCAACTTATTAGGTCAATTGGCAACATGATTGGGTATAAAAAGAGCCTCTGAGAGTGGCAGTGTCTCTCAGAAGTCAAGATGGGCAGAGGATCACCAATTCCCCCAATGCTGTGGATAAAAATAGTGGAGCAATATCAGAAAGGAGTTTCTCAGAGAAAAATTGAGAGTTTGAAGTTATCATCATCTACAGTGCATAATATCATCCAAAGATTCAGAGAATCTGGAACAATCTCTGTTACGTAAGGGTCAAGGCCGGAAAACCATACTGGATGCCCGTGATCTTCGGGCCCTTAGACGGCACTGCATCACATACAGGAATGCTACTGTAATGGAAATCACAACATGGGCTCAGGAATACTTCCAGAAAACATTGTCGGTGAACACAATCCACCGTGCCATTCGCCGTTGCCAGCTAAAGCTCTATAGGTCAAAAAAGAAGCCATATCTAAACATGATCCAGAAGCACAGGTGTTTTCTCTGGGCCAAGGCTTATTAAAATGGACTGTGGCAAAGTGGAAAACTGTTCTGTGGTCAGACGAATCAAAATTTGAAGTTCTTTTTGGAAAACTGGGACGCCATGTCATCCGGACTAAAGAGGACAAGGACAACCCAAGTTGTTATCAGCGCTCAGTTCAGAAGCCTGCATCTCTGATGGTATGGGGTTGCATGAGTGCGTGTGGCATGGGCAGCTTACACATCTGGAAAGGCACCATCAATGCTGAAAGGTATATCCAAGTTCTAGAACAACATATGCTCCCATCCAGACGTCGTCTCTTTCAGGGAAGACCTTGCATTTTCCAACATGACAATGCCAGACCACATACTGCATCAATTACAACATCATGGCTGCGTAGGAGGAGGATCCGGGTACTAAAATGGCCAGCCTGCAGTCCAGATCTTTCATAAAGAGGAAGATGCGACAAAGAAGACCTAAGACAGTTGAGCAACTAGAAGCCTGTATTAGACAAGAATGGGACAACATTCCTATTCCTAAACTTGAGCAACTTGTCTCCTCAGTCCCCAGACGTTTGTAGACTGTTATAAAAAGAAGAGGGGATGCCACACAGTGGTAAACATGGCCTTGTCCCAACTTTTTTGAGATGTGTTGATGCCATGAAATTTAAAATCAACTTATTTTTCCCTTAAAATGATCATTTTTCTCAGTTTAAACATTTGATATGTCATCTATGTTGTATTCTGAATAAAATATTGAAATTTGAAACTTCCACATCATTGCATTCTGTTTTTATTCACAATTTGTACAGTGTCCCAACTTTTTTGGAATCGGGTTTGTGTAAATAGGTAAGCATTTCGAAGTTAAAAGTTGTTTAAATGTTTATCTTTATACATTAGACAACTATAACCTGTTTTGATAATGTTGTGAATTTAATGTACATCCTAATATGATTATTTTCTCTTTTTTTATGTGTAACTTGATGGACGCAAACCAAAAGATAAGATTATTAATAAAAATTGAACGAAAAGTCTGCGCAAAAACAGCTGCTTCACATTAGGAAGGTCAAGCTAAAAACAAAAGATTCAAAATACATCTACCTGATTGGATGAGCCACATTCACAGCCATAAAAATAGCTTATATACTGTATATACACAACTATATATATTTACACACACATGGAAATTTTCACCTAAAATACTAGTTAATGTTAATCCATTGCATTTAAAAAGTTATTACTGACTTTGCCCCACCTCGGCCTACAAAAAATGCTTTGAAATCTCTCATTATGCTATGTTATTGTTAAATATTGGATTCAATCGTATTGATTTTTTTCTTTTTGGAACTGATAGATTGTAGGTCTCATTGATCTGAGCTTATGCACCCAAGTTTTGTTTTTGAGGTGAATAAGCTTGAGGCGCATATGCTCAGATCAATGAGGCCAACGATTAGTCAGCTCCAAAACCTGTGCTAAATGAAAGAAAACAAGTTGATAAAAAGATTGAATCCAATATTTGGTCATAATATATCATTACGAGAGATTTACAAGCATTTTAAAAGGTCAGGTCATTTTTGCTACAGGAAAACCAAATTAGGTAAAGGATTTTTAGCACAGCACAAGGGTTAAAGTCTTGCTTTAATTCTCTGTAAAATATTAAAGACTTTAATTTGCCTTCTGTCCATCATTAAATATCTTCTCTCTCTCTCTCTCTTTTTCTGTCCTTCACAGCTACAGGACAGAAAGGAGTTAAAGTGCCCGTCACACAGAGCAGCAAGACCTGAAACTCAGGCAGTCGAGTGAACTCTCAAGTGTGTCCTGTTCATGCGTGTGGATGCCTGCGCTTCTGCGCGATTGGACGTTTTCAAGAGAAGATGCGAGAAGCCCAACATTCACTGCTCTTTCTGTGGCCTCAAACATCCAACAAGTTTGAATTGCTTGGGTGAACACGGGACTGTTTTTAAATGAACGCCACGGTGTCTCAAACTTGATGGTCGCGGCACCGAAAGGCTGGCAGGAATGGCCGATTCTTCCTCATCCCGTGGAAAGTCAACAACAGAAACATCACGAATGGACTTCAGTTACTTTAGTATTTTGAGTAATTACTTAATTAAATAAGAATTACAATCTCTAAACTCAACCCTCGCTTTTCACGACACTACACTCCTGTGTGTAAGTGAGACTTTCTAGTGGCCTTTGTCATATCCTGTTCTGCCCCATGAGTGTGTAACCACTGACATCTGACTTACGCCAGTGCTCAGCTAGATCATGAAAACTGACATAAAATAACCAACGATCACATTATACATGAATGCTTCAGTGGACAGAATCCCTTACGACTGAGCCTGAGTCCTAGGAAACATTCAGGGTGAATTTACTCAGAACGAACAGCGCCCTCTGGAGGTGATCATTTTCACGGCCGGCCTTGCTGCAGGAATTATGCGAATGTGGTAGCAACAGAAAAATTTGCACAGAAAGCAAATTTGAATGCCGCAGTTCCCCAGTTTTCCGGAGAATTTAGGGCCGTACGCGTAGGATGTATACTTCTGGTCCGACTGCGCTATTTTTTTTAATTGTCTTTGCTTTTGCGTCAGTTTCGCTCCACGAGATGTAAAATGTAATTCAACTTTGATAAACTCATCCAGAATGTGTCCTGTGTGAACAGCCCCAACCCTTAATTTCTAATGCTTTTCTCAGACTGTATTGTACTTTCGGATGCAGAGATAATAAAATTGCGGCCGATAATGATAATCGACAATTAATGTTTAATATTATTTTATGGCCGATAGTTGATAAATTGACAATATTAAAATTTGATACTGTTTTGCAATAATAAATTTAAAATTAAATACTATAAAGTGAATTTAGTCATTTTAAATGCTACATGTTAATTTAGGCACCATATCATAATGTACAGTATGAAAAATTATTACATTTAACTGTGTTATTAAATTATTAGGGTTTTTAAAGAAATTTAAGTGTTGCAACAACGATAATTAAATGTAAAAATACAGAAAATGAGCTATACAATTACATACATCCAATATCGATAAATTAAAAAAACAATATCGGCCGATAACCGATATGGCACCGATATATTGTACATTCCAAACTGTGACAATTAAAAAAAAAAAATTAATTGCATATAAAAATTTCATTTATTTGGATTGCAGTTTTAACAAACTAATAAACTTAATATTATGCATATTTGTTAGTAATGCGTGAATGAAACGGGTAAAATTTCTGTAATAGTACTAATAAACTGAATGGGTTTTAAATGCACAACCAGGTTTATAAATTTATCATCAATATGATTCTAAGCAGTTTGAATAAATGCATTTTGATAATATGATTAATTAAATAAAATCACAATATATGATATAGTAAAATAAATTTTATAATAATAAATATTTAATAAATATATAATAATAATAATTAACTATGCCATGAGTCTAGAAATCTTACCTGTTTCTAACCAGTTTCATTTATGTGTGACTGACAAATATGCATACATTTAAGTTTATTAGTTTTAAATTGTATAATACAAAAGGATTGACATTTTATATGCAATTCAAATACATAAATATTTCGCAGCATTGCTTCACCATTGCAATCCTTTCACATGAATCAGCTCTTTAAAATGCTAAAAATGTCTCTATCTCTAGATATATGCCTTATTTTAATGCCCTTCATCATCATTTGATGAAATATTGTCTTTTAAATCTTTTCAAATCAAATTCAGTTCACCTGCTTTTCAGTGATGGCAAGTGTTAAGTGTGCGGCCACATGGTACATGTACACATGAATCTGGCACATTTCAGTTAGAAGGAAGGTATGTTTGCCTAGAAAATAATGACAATGACTTACTTTTAATGTGCATGGCACAATGGCCTACCAGCACACATAGAACCTGAATAATCTGGACTCTATGTGCAGCGGTGAAATGTGTTAGCTGTGTGCTAAATTAGCCTAGCTAGTGCAAGTGAGGCTTTCAGGTTATAATTTACAGCCAATTAGAACCAACTCGATTTGCAATCTGCAGAATGTATGTTCTGTAACAAAAGGTCAAACAGGGTATTTGTGACCTTTTTTAATATATATGAGCATTAGACTAATACTGCTGCATGCTATCTTGGCTTTAAAGGGTCTTTCTATAGTGATGCACTTACCTGAGAGCTGACAATCTCTTTCCTGCCTCAGAGAGGCGCTGTACAACATAAGAGAACGATATGTGGCTCTCCATAAATGATGGCGCTTATCCACCTTATTGTTAACGTAAGAGCGGGAGCGGCCGTTGTAACTTGAACGCGTTGATCGGATGCGGTCTCATCCGTATAGATGCTTGTTTCCGCTTTGTTGAGAAATCGAGTCCCTTCCATGTATTGGGTCTCCTTTAGGACCCAGGCGGTAATCAAAAGTTATCGTGATGTCTTAACTAATTATAACCTATTTCACTATGGTATGATGTTAACTACATCAAATGCACAAACAACATGCTTGAAATATAAAATGAATGCCTATGTATTGCATAATTAAACAAACTGGAAACAGATATTGGAAGCAAAAAACATGCCTAATATAAGCTAAGCTAGCAGACTAATTGGGTAGATGTATGCTATGCTAGTACATAAGCTAACTAAAAACATGCTTAATTTCACACTTATAGTTCCGGTTACATACTAGTTTATGAACCATGTAATTTAAAAAAAAAAATTATGGGTCATTATAATGCATTTTAAATTATATAAATCATAACATGATTTTGCAGTAATTATATTTAGGCGCTGAAAATGCTACTCATTAAAAGTCCGTTGAACCAATGGGATCACTCGGGGTCCTAAAGGAGAACCGACTCCTGGGGGGGACTCGATTTCTCACCACACCGCCACTGAATAAAAAATAAAAAAGGTAATTGTGACTTTTTATATCACAATTCTGACTTTTTTTTTCTCGCAAATTGTGAGTTTACATCTCACAATTCTGACTTTTTCTCAGAATTAGAAGTTTATATCTAGCAATTTTGACTTCATAACGCGATTGCAAGTTTATATCACGTAATTCTGACTTTGCAACGCGATTGCAAGTTATAAAGTCAGAATTGCATGATATAAAGTCACAATTGCATGTATTAATGTCTTAATTGTGAAATATAATGTCAGAATTGCATGATATAAATTTGAAATTCAGATTTTTTTTCGCAATTTTTTCTCAGAATTGCGTGTTAACAACGCAGTTCTGACTTTATATCACGCAATTCTGACTTTATAACTTGCATTGTGAGTTTATATCTCGCAGTTGCCACTTTTGGTCATGCAAATCTGACTTTATAAGTCACAATTGCGAGAAAAAAGTCAGAATTTTTTATTTTTTATTTTTTATTCAGTGGCGGAAACAAGCTTCCACACATCTGCTTCCAGATTTTTAGCTGTAAAAAACTGTCCTTCATGCTGCTTGATATTGCAAATGGTTAGGCCTAGCCTACTTGTTATCATACAATTTAAATTTAGTATTTTTATCATATCACTGATTTGTATTGTACAGAAGAGGATTAGGGCCAAGCAATAATAATAAAAAAATAAAACCACCTCGAGATTAAAGTTGTTAAATTTTGAGAAAAAACTCGTTAAATTTCTAGAAAAAAGTCGAGATAAAATGTTGAGAATAAAGTCATTCAATTACGAGAAAAAAGTCGTTAAATTATGAGAAAAATGTCGTTAAATTTCGAGAAAAAAGTCAAGATAAAATGTTGAGAATAAAGTCATTAAATTAACGAATTTATTCTCGTAATTTAACGACTTTTTTCTCGTAATTTAACGACTTTTTTCTCGTAATTTAATGAGTTTATTCTCGTAATTTAATGACTTTATTCTCAACATTTTATCTCGACTTTTTTCTCGAAATTTAACGAGTTTTTTCTCGTAATCTCGAGATGGTTTTATTTTTTATTATTGCTTGGCCCTAATCCTCTTCCGTAGTATTGCTAATTATTTGAGCATTTACTGAATTTTGTCATTCTTCCAGTTTCTTACTTATAGCGGCAAATTTATCAAAAGTCTCCTCACATTGACAGAAAATAGCTTACTTGCGCGTTGAAAAATAAGGTGGATAGGTGACCTGGAAAATACAACAGCCTCATTCTATCAGGTGTCCACACATGCACTACCCTTGTGCCTACATTTCCCAGAGGGCATTGTAAGTTCATCAGATTCTTTTAAGAGGCTATGTTCAGAATGGAATACTAGCATACTGTGCGGTGTACACTGCTTACTATTTATAAAAAACAGTATGCAAAGGCAACAGAATACTCATTTTTTCCAACAGTAGTATGTTAAACTAATGAATTAGCTCGTTATCATGTCAACAAGATAATAATAAGGAAATATAAAATTGTTTAATCACAATTTGTGTAAAAATGTCTTAAGTAAAATGTATATTAAATAAATATATATTTTGACATTTGTAAATATTAAAATGCACCTGATTGTATCATTCATTCGTCACTCTGGACACAGGTCAAGTCAAGCACAATGCATTGTGGGTGCTTTGGTTTTATACTGCACATATTGGCAAATGTCATCCATTTATTACATTTGCATACTATGCACAGTATACTACAGAAACAGTACAGTAGTGTGCTATTCTGAACATAGTCACAGTCTGAGAAAAGAAAGCAGCAGAGAACAGTGGGTTTCCCAGCATGCTCTGACAGAAGGAGTGTAGTATTGTTCTGTTTGAGTGCCATAGGTGGCCAGAGAAGTGAAACATAAAGCACTTTATCGTAGTATGGGTGATGTTTGAATGAGAAGCTACAGAAAGAAAATGCTTTGTGCCGTGTAGCAGTTTGAAACTTAAATCAACTGAGAACAAAATGATGTTGGCTTAACCTTTCTGAGTTTGGCAGTATTTAATTAAAATGTCAGATTTTGTACAGTTGACCACTGTGATCTTTTTCTCCTTAATTGCTTTGGTAAGCTATTGAATTATATTTGGGTCGTCATTTTTAGATATTTGGGATAAAACATTTCTGGGTGAGATGGCACAAAATATTTTATATTTCTTTTAAATATAGTGATGAAGTTTTTTTGTTTTTTAAATATATATAGTTATTAAAACAATATTGATTAATATTTTTAATAATATTTTTTAAATTATGTATGTGTATAACTATTAAAAATCATTTACTTCAATTGAAATAAAGCATAAAATATAAATATTATTAGATGAAAAAGTTTAAAAACTTAAAACATTGCCTTAGAAAATAAAATTGAAATAAAAAGTAAAGCTAGATAAGAAGAGACACAAAAGCACAAAACAAAATGACTCAAACCTAAAATGCTAATTTAAATAATATTAAAATTTGAATTATGACTCTAATAATCTATTAAGGTCTAATAATTCTTAATATATTCTTATTAAAAGTCTAAACATTTAGATATACAAATGTATTCTAATTTTTATTTTATTTTCTATTTCTAAATTATAATGGAGATGTATGGGGACATTGAAAGTGGCTGATATTCTGATTTTAAAAAGTTTTTGCATCATACTAGAAGTTAAAGGGATAGTTCACCCAAAAATGAAATTTCTGTCATTAATTACTCACCCTCATGCCGTTCCACACCCCTAAGACCTTCGTTCATCCCAGAACACAAATTAAGATATTTTTGATAAAATCCGATGGCTCAGTGAGGCCTGCATTGATGGCAAGATTGTTTCCATTTTCAATGCCCAGAAAGCTACTAAAAACATATTTAAAACAGTTCATGTGACTACAGTGGTTCAACTTTAATGTTATGAAGCGACGAGAATACTTTGAATACTTGTTTACTGAAATCACATGATTTTGGCGCTCCGAACCACTGATTCGAAACAAAAGATTCATTAAGCTTCGAAGCTTCATGAAGCAGTGTTTTGAAATCACCCATCACTAGATATTGTTGAAAAGTCTTTATTTTGTTTTTTTTGCTTCATAACATTAAGTTTGAACCACTGTGGTCACATGAACTGATTTAAATGTCTTTAGTAGCTTTCTGGGCATTGAAAAAGGAAATGATCTTGTTGGCAGATTTTATCAATAATATCTTAATTTGTGTTCTGAAGATGAACAAAGGTCTTACGGGTGTGGAACGACATGAGGGTGAGTAGTTAATTTGTGAGAATTTATGAGAATTTGAATGTAAATATAAGTAAAAAATAAATCAATACGTCTTAGGACACACGTGTGACCTACTAATATTACTACTACTTGAACTTTTAACTAGAACACTGGCTTGATAACGCTGAGAAGCGATTGATGTCATGTTGATAAGTATCTGTTTTTTTAAAGAGGAACTGCTCCTAGATCAGTGTCATCTTGCGTTCCTCAGCTGCTGGAGAGATATTAGTCCTGGAATGTGTCGACAAACAGGAAGTGTTTTTCCTTATCCGGTGTAGACTCTGATTGAACGCAAGCCTCCTGCTCATTCATCATCTGCACCGTGTGCGAGTGTGTTTACAAATGCGCCCTTTGCTCTTGGATCTATCTCAGATTACTAGAGCAGTTTGTCTCCGACTGACCTCCAACTAAACCAGACCGAGCCGGGTTAACACGTCTGGAGAGATAACACTAACTCAAATAAAAAACATTAAACGAACACAAGGACACAGTGAGGAGGACATATGTGTGATTCTATAATTGCAGGTACATTTGGTGTCCCAAGTCATTATTTTTTTCTGCTTTTTTCAAACGGCTATATTTTTAATTATTTTAATAATTTGATAATCATTGTTGTGGATCACGAGATGTTACAGGCCATAACAATTTAATATTTTCTGTAAAAAGTGTCTTTGCTGAATGATTTCTTGTTGTTACTGTCAACACTGTTACTCTACCTCGGCAGTTTGACAGGAACAGAATTGACAGATTTTTCTACTCGTTTTATTATTATGGTTATTTTACATACATTTTTTTTACCTCGTAAGATACTTTCATATTTCTTTTTGCTGACTATCTGCTTATTAATTTCGTCTCAAACGTCTAAAAAAATTAACTAATTAATCACACATTTTTCCTGTAATTAGGCCTAATCGCGATTAATTGCAACTAACATTAAAGTTAAAGTCAGTATCATTACACCTCGTTTCAAATTATTATGCAAGTGACAAATCAGTAAGATTTCAGTAGAATAAACATTCAGATTTTAGTTCTAAAGAAAATGTTTGTTTGTTTATTTATCCATGTCTTTTTAGATAACTGGTATCAATCATTTGCCAGGTCTATGGAAACCCTACTTAGAGGTTTTTCCACATTATTAAGCAAGTCACAGTTCTCATGCAATATGGGGAGGAAGAAAGATCTTTCTGAAGATGAAAAGCATGAAATGGTGCAATGTTGTGCAAAAGGCATGAAAACAACTAATATTGTGTGAAACTGAATGGAGATTATCGAATTATCATAAGATTTGTGAATGATTTAGAGCACAGCAGAACTCGGTCAGATAAAGGCTTATTAAGGAAAGTTCCTGTCAAAAAAATAATTGCATTAAAAGGGCAGCTAAAAGCCAGCAAACAGGTATTTGAAGCTGCTGGTGCCTCTGGAGTCTCAAGAAGCTCTCCATGGAGGCTGGCAGTTGTGCGTAAAGATGCATTTCAGCCACTCCAACCCAAACCTCACAAAGAGAAACATCTACAGTGGGTTTAGAAATACATGAAGGCTCATTTTTAAATAGTTTTATTCACTGACTAATGCCGTACGGTAGTACAATGGATGGTCTAAACGGATGGATTTCTGGATGGTTGGTGAATGGCCACCACTTTCCAACAAGACTGTGACGTCAGCAAGGAGATGACGGGTGATGATTTGGGCTGGAATATTGGGAAGTGAGATGGAAAGTCACTTTAGGGTCTCTGAGGGTATTAAAATGACTTTTGCAAGATATGTGGAGTTCATAACTGGCCATTTTCAGCTATGATATAAAAAGAAGGATAGTGCCTTCTGAAATACAATGCACTATGCACTATCCCATGCTGCAAAAAAACACCACAGCAATAAAACTGTTTGAAAATGTATTTCTACACCCACTGTAAATGTTTCTCTTTGTGAGGTTTGGTTAGTGATGGCTGAAATGCATCTTTACGCACAACTGCCAGCCTGCATGGAGAGCTTCTTGAGACACCAGAAGCTTCAAATATCTGTTTGCTGGCTTTTTTTTATAGCTGCCCTTTTAATACAATTAATTTTTTTGACAGGAACTTTCATTAATAGGCCTTTATCTGACTGAGTTCTGCTGTTCTCTAAATCACTCACAAATCTTATGATAATTCGATAATCTCCATTCAGTTTCACACAATATTAGTTGTTTTCATGCCTTTTGCACAACATTGCACCATTTCATGCTTTTCATCTTCAGAAAGATCTTTCTTCCTCTCCATATTGCATGAGAACTGTGACTTGCTTAATAATGTGGAACAACCTCTAAGTAGGGTTTCCATAGACCTGGCAAATGATTGATACCAGTTATCTAAAAAGACATGGATAAATAAACAAACAAACATTTTCTTAGAAAAACTAAAATCTGAATGTTTATTCTACTGAAATCTTACTGATATGATAATTTGGAACGTGGTGTATTCCAGCCAGTGTCACATGATACTTGAGAAATCATTCTAATATGCTGATTTGCTGCTCAAGAAAAAAAACAGTGTCGAAAACAGTTTCATATTTTTGAGAATAATTTTTTTCCAGGATTCTTTGATGAATAGAAAGTTCAAAAGTACAGCACTTATTTAAAAATAGAACATAATAAATGCCTTTATTATCACTTTTTGATCAATTTAATGTGCCCTTGCTGAAAAGTGCAGTTTTGTTTTTTAAAAAAGAAAAGATAAAGTGATGATCCAAAACGTTTGAACAATAGTGTTTATCTGATATGGTCACTGTGAGTGCGTTGTGAATTACGTTATAATGTTAATTTATTAAGCAATTTAAAGGGATAGTTCACCCAAAAATGAAAATTCTGTCATAATTGAATCGCCCTCAAGTTGTTCCAAACATGTTAAAATTTCTGTTCTGAACACAAAAGAATATATTTTGAAGAATAACCAAACAGTCGATGGTAGACATTGACTTAAAAAAACAAACAATGAAAGTCAATGGTGCCCATCAACCGTTTGGTTACAAACATTCTTCAAAATATCTTTTCACTAAATTATCACAGGTTTGGAACATTTTTGAGTGAACTATCCCTTTAATGACTGTATAACAATATATGGTGAGAAAAGCCCTCTAATGAAGAAAATGCAAAGTATACATTACTGAAAGTCTTTAGAAGTGGATCTACTTTGCAGTTGAGTTTTTAGTAGATCAAATCTTGGTCTATTTACACATGCACACTTAATGAACATATTAAATTGGCAGCCATAATAAAACATGCCTTGACAAGAAAACATCTGCAGTCTCCATGAGGAACAGCATCATAGCGTGACAACCCAAGCGTAGTTACTGTTTATATGAAAGACGGCCCTTTCCTTAAGGCATTCTTCACACACGTATATACAAATACACACACCGTCCCGTCTTTCCTCCTTCCTCTCTGTGCTCCTCACGCCATACGACCATCAGGTTGTTCAGGCGTGGCGACCCACAATCCCAGAGGATCACATCAAGACAAAAGGCCTCTGCGGTGGGAGAGAGGAGGCCGGAAGGGGCCACTCAAACACAAGTGTACATATTCTATAAACAACACCAGCACATACTTTAAATGACCTTTCTTATGTTACACTTACTTTCATTGTAGTAGAATACAGTGGCCTTAGAAAGTATTTTGAGTTTTAATAAAGTGTTTTGCCACTAAACCTGCTATGGTCAAACAGGTAGGAACATGGTGAGTGGTTAATCTAATAACTACCAAAAGACCAGCGGGAAACCACCAAGTTGCAAAATATATGACCTGGATTCTCCAACAGGGTTTTGGGATTTTCCAATGACTAATATGAAAACAAATAAACTTAAATTGTTGTGAAATGTTTTGCTTTAAAAGAGTGCTTGTGTTATCTTTAACACATTTTAAGTGTGACCGCGTAAGCAACCAAATTTGCATTATATTAACAGAAATTGTTAAATAAACAAAACATTTTGCAAGACTTTGTTTGCAAAATTCCCATACAAAAATTTAATTTGTTCATGTAGTTTTCACCAAAACAAAAAACTGATTATATGTAATCCAAAAATTATATATTCGTAATTAGATTATATTACATAATCAGATTTACATTTTTACTGATTACATGATTACTCAATATTCACAATGTGGCAGTAAATTATTCAGAATTTATTGATTGTACGTAATTCTTCTTTTTATCTTTTAAATTGTCTTTCTAATACAGCCTATTGCTATATGTTCAGAAAGTCTTCCAGTTATATATATATATATATATATATATATATAGATCAAAGTTACTTTGGCATTTTGGACAACAACTTACTAGACTTTGATGCTGGTCCAAATACTAGAGAAGCCCATTTATACCACATAAGAAAAAAAAGTTATGCTTTGGTAAATCATAATTATGAGATAAAAAGGCTAAATTATGACAAAAAGTCATAATTATGACATTAAGAAATTGACATGTCAAGTCATGGTGACTATGTCAACAGTTTTGGGGAAAAGAAGACCAGCACAAGGTTTGTTGTCTTTTGGCGCCACCTTGTGGACACAATGTCGACTGCATCTTCCTACGATTTTACCGCTCCTGCTTGACGCTCACGTGTCGCTCGCTCCTCCGGTGTGAATGCACTCATTTTAACATGCACGCCGAAGAAAATATGCGGCTTGCGGTGTGAAACGGCCGTAACTCGCTATTGCTAGCCTCTCCGAAAATTACCTACCCTACCTTTAACTTGTTTGGAGGTGAAGATGTAACAGCTGTAGTAGAGATTCACAAAAAGACAACAAACGATTTACAGAGCCTTGCAACAACACCAAGCAGAAGCACTTTTGTTGGCCACAGAGCTTATTTTCTGCCACAATACAAAAGTAAATGGAAAAATCCTTTTTTATTATTTACTTAGACTGCTGAGGTCATACTTCTTCCCACGCAGTGAGACCAGTCTAAAGCAGAATGGAGCACAGACAGACTCCACCAAGCCCTGAAGTGTGTTTGACCTTTTGTTATTAATATTTTGGTTTGTTACAGCCTTGTTCTTACATTGAGGAAAACCCCTGTCAAAGTTTTCTTATTTCCTTTAGGACTGATGTTCATGCTTGACGCTGAGAACAGTAGAGCAGAATGGCGTTTCAATATAGCGCCCTCTGGTGGCTGAGCAAAAATTATTGTAAACAGCAATTGGTGATTGACACTGCAAAAGCATCCTAAGCTACAGTTCTGCTCATATTTATACCCCTTTCAGAACATGCATTTTTTATGACTCCTCTTATTTTGTTATTTTTTTGTATACTTTTATGTAAAAGTAGCTTTTACATAACATATGTTTACATACTCTAAAAGACAAAATAACTGAATTATTTTTATTTTTTTTACATACTCTTGCATCTTAACTGTCTGTGGTTACCTGAATGATCCAGTGAATGACTGTTTTCATGTTTTGTGATAGTTTGTGAGTTCCCTGTTTGTCCAGAACAGTTAACAGTTCAGAAAAATCCTCCAAGTCCTGCAAATTCTCAGGTTTTTCAGCATCTTCTCTGCATATATGACACCTTTACAGCAGTATGATTACTGTATGATTTTTAGATCTATCTTTTCATAAGGACAATTGAGTGACTCATATGCAACTATTATAAATGGTGAAAACATTTAGGCTACTGCTGCTCCAGAAAGAAACAATGCATTAAAAGCAGGGGGTGTAAACTCTGAACAGGATGATGATGTGTAAATTTTGTTTAATATTTTGTTTAAAAATCTTTTTTTTTTCTTCATTTAGTACTGCCCTTCAGAAGCTATACTTCTATGTTTCCCAGAAGACAAAAGAATTATATTACCCTGTTCATGTAATTCAAAAAGTTTACACACCCCAGCTCTTAATGAATTGTGTTGCATCAGTAATTTTTTTTAAAGGTTGTCTGACTGCATTTATTCCTTCAAGAAATACTGTGGAAAACTGATGTTGATAATATGCAGAGGAAAACCAAGTCCTATGTTTGGTGGACCCTTTACACATATACAGCAAAACTCCAGTGTTAAATTAACTCTCATGGGAGTATATGTGAGACCCCACTCAAGAGTGTTAAAGTGTTAAATTAATGCTAAAGCAGTGTTAAAGTTAATGAGATAATTAAGTGATTAATTGAGTGATGATTGACCATTATTGAAGACACCTGATGTTAACAAGCAGAAACACCAAAGGAGAAATTTAGAGCCCGATCTGATTGATCTGTTTATCAGAATATGTCACCATTGTTGAGATTCGCTGATTTTTGATGTCTGTGTGTGCCTAAAAGATTTTTTTTTTTTTTTTTTTTTTTTTAAATCAGAACAACTTTTAAGAAATCTTTTGGATTATATTGAAAAAGCTGGATCTTATGCTTTAGAATCACAGGGTAAACAAAAGGCAAATCTTACTCAGAGATTGGGCTCTAAATGAGTTCAGTGATTCAGGTCGAATAATGATTATGTGAAAACATAACCAACACCACCTGATCATCATTCTCTTTGCTTGTCTGGCTGTTACAATTCAGTTACAGCCAAACAAAATCTAATATTAAAAAGTCAAGACCCAAACACTGATCTCCGTAATGGTGTCTTAAATGTTGTGATTTTCTCTTTTGGTGATTCTGCTTGTTGACATCAGGTGTCTTCAGGGTTGGGAAGTAACAGAATACATGTAACAGCAATACATAATCAA
Source organism: Megalobrama amblycephala (assembly GCF_018812025.1). NCBI lineage: Eukaryota > Metazoa > Chordata > Actinopteri > Cypriniformes > Xenocyprididae > Megalobrama > Megalobrama amblycephala. The sequence continues at coordinate 34,675,402 of NC_063059.1, read as the reverse complement.
GATACAAAAATCCAGTAACTGTAATTCATTACAGTTACGTAAAACAAAAAAAAAACATAGTAATCAGATTACAGTTACATTTTGAAAAAAGGGGGGATACTATCAGGATTACAATCGTTTTATTTAAAACTAAATAAATCATTATTTTGCCATAATAACACATATTAAGCGCTGCTTGATTATACAGTAATTCCTGGTTCTGTTGCCAGTGATGACTCACGCGAGCCACCCGCTGGTGCATTCACAAATAACACCCTTCAGTCTCCTCAGATGCAGACTGAATCACTGCTGCTAATTGAAACGACGCTGCCTGCAGGAAAAACGCTTTCAATTCATGGAAATTGCTGCTATTTTGTTTTCAAAGAAGAAAATGCAAACAACATGGTTGTACAGTGCAAACTCCGCCTTCCAGCTTCAAAAACACTTTCTTTATCAAAGGACTAAAAAATAATCTGTAATACCATACTGTAGCCACTAGATGTCTGAATAGCCCTTTACATATATTCAGGGCTGTGTGTGTATTCCCAAGTTGTGGAAATGAGACATGATTGCTTAGTTTTAATAGGTTTTAAAATTAACCAAAATGCTAAACATTAAAATGAAAGCAGAACAAACATTAACAAAAATGTTTGATCTGAGCTTTTTCAGTTTGGTTATGATCTGATGTGACTTTTATATTTTTAAGCTCTAAACAACACCAACAATAATAATATTGCAATAGATAATCAGATTTGTAAAATATTTTTTGTTGAGACCCATTCAAAAGTATGGAATGTGTAACATTTAAAAGCTTGCAGAAATTGAGAAAAAAAAAAAAAAAATTTAAAATGCAATTTATTTATAGTAAATAAATTGCATTTTAAATTGCAAATATAAATTCAATTTCTCTTTCTTTCTTTCTTTCTTTCTTTCTATATATATATATATATATATATATATATATATATATATATAGTACAGTCCAAAAGTTTGGAACCACTAAGATTTAAAAACATTAAAAATCTTAGTGGTTCCAAACTTTTGGACTGTACTATATATATATATATATATATATATATATATATATATAGAAAGAAAGAGAAATGGAATTTATATTTGGACTGTATAGTACAGTCCAAAAGTTTGGAACCACTAAGATTTTTAATGTTTTTAAAATAAGTTTCGTCTGCTCACCAAGGCTACATTTATTTAATTAAAAATACAGTAAAAACAGTAATATTGTGAAATATTATTACAATTTAAAATAACTGTTTTCTATTTGAATATATTTCACAAAGTAATTTATTCCTGTGATGCAAAGCTGAATTTTCAACATCATTACTCCAGTCTTCAGTGTCACATGATCCTTCAGAAATCCTTCTAATATGCTGATCTGCTGCTCAAGAAACATTTAATGTGTACAATTGTACAAAATATTTGTGTACAATATTTTTTTTCAGGATTATTTGATGAATAGAAAGTTCAAAAGAACAGTGTTTATCTGAAATCTAATCTTTTGTAACATTATAAATGTCTTTACTGCCACTTTTGATTGATTTAATGCATCCTTGCTGAATAAAAGTATTCATTTCTTTAATTTCTTAAAAAAAAAAAAAAAAAAAAAATTCTTACTGACCCCAAACTTTTGAACGGTAGTGTATAATGCTACAGAAGCTTTGTATTTCAGATAAATGCTGTTCTTTTGAACTTTCTATTCATCAAGGAATCCTGAAAAAAAAAAGTACACAACTGTTTTCAACATTGAAAATAATCATAAATGTTTATTGAGCAGCAGATCAGCATATTAGAATGATTTCTGAAGGATCATGTGACACTGAAGACTGGAGTAACGATGCTGAAAATTCAGCTTTGCATCACAGGAATAAATTACTTTGTCAAATATATTTAAATAGTACACAGTTATTTTAAATTGTAATAATATTTCACAATATTACTGTTTTTTACTGTATTTTTAATTAAATAAATGTAGCCTTGGTGAGCAGACGAAACTTCTTTTAAAAACATTAAAAATCTTAGTGGTTCCAAACTTTTGGACTGTACTGTATATATATATATATATATATATATATATATATATATATATATATATATATATATATATGTATATGTAATGTAGTAATGTAATCTGATTACTTTTGGATTACTTAAAGGCCATATATATATATATATATATATATATATATATATATATATATGGCCTTTAAGTAATCCAAAAGTAATCAGATTACATTACATTTATATTGTGGTACTTGGATTACTGAATACTTTTTTTATTTAGTAATTTGTAACTGTAACGGAACACATTTTTAAAGTAACCCTCCCAAGCCTGGGTATCTTCAAAAATGGTCAATCATCACTCAGTTAATCACTTAATTATCTCATTAACCTTAACACCGCTTCAGTGTTCATTTAACAATTTTCAGTGTTCATTTAACACTCTTATTTAAACACTTTAACACTTGTGTGCGGTCTCACATATACTCCCAGGAGAGTTAATTTAACACTAGAGTTTTTGTTGTGTACATTAGTATTCCAATGTATTGTAAAGTAGCCTATTTAGATTAAGTTACAAAACTTGTGTAATCTAACAAAATACGTTAAGCATGTATTTTGTAATCTGTAGTGAAATGCATTTTAAATGTAACCTTCCCAAACCTGATTAATAAAGATGCACGGTAAAAATCTGCTGTATACGGACATAACCCAAGCCGAGGGCTGAAGGGGGCGTTTGCTATCCCTCTTTCCTGGTTTTGGTGAGGAGAGACCGGGGGATTGGAGGAGACGAATCCATCTGTATGCAGTTAGCGCTTCCGTCGGTGGGAGACTGAGTATCCTGCCGTTTTCTTTAGAAACTTGGAAACTGTAGGCGATAGATGAATGCTAAATCCACCTCACGTTTCTCTCCTTCCCTTTTCTTTTTCTTCCCCTGAACTTAAAAAGCGTTTCAAAGGCCATTGTCTCAGGAAGCGAGCGCTTTATTACACTCACTCACAGAAACAACGTCCTGAGGTAAGAAGCACACGTTTGTTTGTAGCAACAGTGTTGCGGAGCACGGATTGACTTTTGGAAGACTGGAACGAAGATTTTGTAGTTTGTACTTAAAATGTGACTTTTGACATATTTGTTTACATCAGATGAGCAATAAAACTCGTAATTAAGTAGCTATTACTGTGTTTAATAAGTCTCGCATATATTCTTAAGTACGTGTGTAAGCTCAAGTTGCACACATTGCACCAAAAGTAGATAAAAAGAGTCATCACAAATAAGGTCAAACACGTTTTTGACACAAATTAGGTGTTTTTCTTTGTTCTCAGATTTACTTTGGGATTAACGAAACACGGCTTAGTGAGTCATCACCCATGCTGCTATATAGTGACCAACTATTTAAAACCAACCATATTCGATGACAGTCACATTTACACATGCTAAACTAAAATATATGGCCTTGTTTTATTCCTGCAAGTCTCCCTCTCTAGAGCCTCATTCTGAGCAGCCATTACTCATTCCTTCCTTAACGGTGTGTGCCATATTACAAAACGCCAAGCTGTGATTCATAACTGTAGTTCTCCTGCAGGAACATCACCATGAGTGTGCTGCCCCCTGTACGAAAAGACCGCATAATCGGACAGCTGCCTAAGGTACATGCTTTACACACAATGCACTGATGCTCGTGGTAGTGCTTGTTCTGAAATTCATCCATTGGCCCATTTCCTCAAGTGCTTCCCGAGTGTTAATATTCACTCCTGTTGTAGTGCTTCAACAAAGGTGCTGCTTTGAACACAGACAATGAATTCCACAGCAAGGTGAAGACGGCCTGTCAGCAGCAGAGGACAGGAACCGTGGGGTGAGAAGATGTTATCTTTTGTTTTGTTGAATCAGTGGTTTATGCAGCATTGTTTTATCCTGTGCTTTTTGTTTAGTAGGTTTAAAATCTCCAAGGTCATTGTAGTGGGTGATCTTGCAGTGGGGAAAACCTGTTTGATTAATAGGTGAGCAAAGTTGCAGAATTAACCAATTATGTGTTGCTTTTAGTTAGTGTTTGGCTGAATATAGTAATTTAACCTTTTTTAAACTACTTTTTTAGATTTTGTAAAGATGTCTTTGACAAGAATTACAAGGCCACCATTGGTGTGGACTTTGAGATGGAGAGGTTTGAAGTTCTTGGAGTCCCCTTCAGTCTACAACTGTGAGTTTGAACCAGATTTTGTGACTGGAGTTATTTAGACAGCTATTTTAAAGACATTTTTGTGTTCATTTTTCAGGTGGGACACTGCTGGACAGGAGAGATTTAAATGCATTGCCTCTACATACTACAGAGGAGCTCAGGGTAACGAATGGTTAAAATAATATTAAATAACATACAAATAATATAATTTGTAAACTAATATTTATATTCTAATTTAATACATTATTTAATGTAACATAAAATTAATGTTAGTAATAATAATGAATAAGTTTTGGTCACACTTTATTAGTGTGGTTCCAATTAGATTAGGGTCCATTTCTCATTAACTAATTATTAACTATGACTTTTGCCTCAATAAACTCCTAATTACTGCTTATTAATAGCTAGTAAGGTAGTTGTTAAGTTTTGGTAGGATTATGGGATAATTATGGTAGGATTATGGGATATATCTCAATAAATCATCAACATCTAAACCTCTGTTAATTCTCATAAGAACTTATGTAGACGTATGACAGAAATAAAGTCAGTCTATTTAGTAATGATTGAAGCTGGTAATGTTTTGTAGAGATTGTGGAGTTGTTTAATCAGATCGTGAAAGATTTAATGTCTTTTATCTTCAATTGATTTCATCAAAGGCTGTGACTGAAGTCAGCTGTTTCTCTTTCCTTCAGCGATTCTGCTTGTTAACAGCAGGTGTTCATCATTAATGTTCAATCACCACTTAATTATCTCATTAGCTCTGACACTGCTTCAATGGTACTTTAACTCAGTTGTGCGCACACACATGAACACTAAGCAGTGTTATATAACCCAGGCATTTTTCTGCATACTATTACATAAATCTTACCTATTTCATTTACATATGACTTACAAATATGGATCACATTAAGTTTATTGGTTTGTTTATGTAAAAACTATGTAATCCAAATAGATGGAAAATTTGAATGTAATTCAATTACATAAAACTTAAATTTAGACTGCAATATTTTAAAGTCAGACATTGAATTTTGGTTGAAAATGAAAATCGGGTTGACGTCTAAATCCAATGTTGGGCTGACGTCAAATTTTGGTTGGAATAAACACCAAAAACATTCGTGATTGACCGATATTGATTTTTTTTAACCAATAATTTGTGTGTTTATGTGCCCGATAACTGATATGCAGAACTGATATTTATTTACTGTTATACTTCTGTTTTTGACCCGATTACAACACCACTGAACTGAACAAGCCATTTTATTTATAACAATCACTCCCTCCTTGCATAGAAAACAAAACAAATCTTATTTATACACCAATAAATAGAGGGGTCTGAAAGTGTACAAAATAAAAAGTGCACTGTTACTAAACTGTTTTTGTTGAAAATTAGTAGTCTTTCATGTTAATTTTAATCTTCATATTACAAAAATAATTTTATTTATAAAAAGCATCAGCAGCAACACTAATGTTGATAATAAGCAAAATAAATGTAGAATGTCTAATGTTTTCAAATGGAGAAAATAAATTAAAGACGGGAATCAACTTTGCAGAAATGTAATACTTCATTCTTAACTACAGTTTTAGTAGATTTATAAGCTGTTTGAAGGTGCCCTAGAACGTTTTTTCAGAAGATGTAATATAAGTCTAAGGTGTCCCCTGAATGTGTCTGTGAAGTTTCAGCTCAAAATACCCCATAGTTTTTTTTTTAATACATTTTTTTAACTGCCTATTTTGGGGCATCATTAACTATGCACCGATTCAGGCTGCGGCCCCTTTAAATCCTCGCGCTCCCTGCCCCCGAGCTCGCGACTCTAATACATCGCATAAACAAAGTTCACACGCGTAATATAACCCTCAAATGGATCTTTACAAAATGTTCGTCATGCATGCTGAATGCATGCTTCGGATCATGTGAGTATAGTATTTATTTGGATGTTTACATTTGATTCTGAATGAGTTTGATAGTGCTCCGTGGCTAACGGGCTAAAGCTAACATAACACACTGTTGGAGAGATTTATAAAGAATGAAGTTGTGTTTATGAATTATACAGACTGCAAGTGTTTAAAAATGAAAATAGCGACGGCTCTTGTCTCCGTAAATACAGTAAGAAACGATGGTAACTTTAACCACATTTAAAAGTACATTAGCAACATGCTATTTAAACATTTAGAAAGACGATTTACAAAAATCACTAAAAATATCATGTTATCATGGATCATGTCAGTTATTATTGCTCCATCTGCCATTTTTCGCTATTGTTCTTGCTTGCTTACCTAGTCTGTTGATTCAGCTGTGCACAGATCCAGACGTTAATACTGGCTGCCCTTGTCTAATGCCTTGAACATGAGCTGGCATATGCAAATATTGGGGGCGTACATATTAATGATCCTGATTGTTGCGTAACAGTCGGTGTTATGTTGAGATTCGCCTGTTCTTCGGAGGTCTTTAAACAAATCATATTTACATAAGAAGGAGGAAACAATGGAGTTTGAGACTCACTGTATGTCGTTTCCATGTACTGAACTCTTGTTGTTCAACTATGCCAAGGTAAATTCAATTTTAAATTCTATGGCACCTTTAATAAGAGTGAAGAATAATTCGCTGGATTAGCTTCACTTATTACCCACCATTTTGACATTCTTACTGTCACATGTCTACAGAAGTTCATATTTAAAATTAACAGAGGGTTTGATGTTAAGGTTTGGTTGAAAATGTTTCATTTGTCATTGTGATCAGTGTTTGCATTAGTTCGGCAGTTTGACTTGACTTTTTTACATTAGCTTTTCTCTGGCTGCTGTAACTGTGTTTATCATAGTAAGAACAGCAAGAGAAATTGTGTTCAGATGATTTTGTCTGCTTGATGATGATAAAGGCATAATCATCATGTAGTGTTTAATTTACTGATACACGCAGGCACTAAAGAATCAGCATATGAATCTAATGGACAATGTAGAATTATAGGCTTGTTATAACCAATTATATAAAATGATAGTATGTCAAATGATTAGACTCTGGATGATATCAGTGAATTTGACCACTAAATGATGATTATGTCTTCATCATCAAGTACACAACATCATCTGATCACATTTTCTCTTGCTTTTCTTGCCATAACAAACAGTTACAGCAGCAAAAGAAAAAAAAAACTAATGTTAAAAAATCAAGGGTCAAGAGCCTGTAGATGTGTGACAGAACTAAAATCAGTCTGGTTAGTAATAAGTAAAGCTGGTAATGCTGTTTGTGGAGTTGTTTAATCCTCCTCTGCTGAGATCTCCAGAGATTTAATGTGCTGCCATGCATTTCACTCCTTTTTAGGTTTTAGTTTTTTTTTTTTAAGTTTTTTTTTACAGTGTGGTGCTTATTCTAACTAAAATTCATCGTCTGTCTGATGTTGGAGTTTGACGTCAAACAAATGTTGGGTTTAGACATCAACCCGATTATCATTTTCAACCAAAATTTAACGTTTGGCTGACGTTTACCGAAGAGGATTAGGGCCAAGCAATAATAAAAAAACCATTTCGAGATTAAAGTTGTTAAATTACGAGAAAAAAGTCGTTAAATTACGAGAACAAATTCGTTAAATTATGAGAAAAATGTCGTTAAATTTCAAGAAAAAAGTCGAGATAAAATGTTGAGAATAAAATCATTAAATTATGAGAAAAAAGTTAAATTACGAGAACAAATTCGTTTAATTACGTTAAATTGTTCTCATAATTTAATGACTTTTTTCTCGTAATTTAATGACTTTATTCTTAACATTTTATCTCGACTTTTTTCTTGAAATTTAACGATTTCTTTCACGTAATTTAATGACTTTATTCTCAACATTTTATCTTGACTTTTTTTCTTGAAATTTAACAAGTTTTTTCTCGTAATTGAACGAGTTTATTCTCAACATTTTATCTCGACTTTTTTCTTGAAATTTAACGAGTTTTTTCTTGAAATTGAACAACTTTAATCTCAAGATGGTTTTATTTTTTTATTATTGCTTGGCCCTAATCCTCTTCCGTAGACGTTGGATTAGTTGTAGTCCAAAAAAATATATATATAGGCTACATATTTTATTTGATTCAACAGAGAATTTATAACTCATAAACTTTTAGGCTTTAGCAGACATGAGGTTGAGTAAATGATGACGGTATTTTTAAATTTTTGGGTGAACTATACCTTTAATGTTTTTTTTTTTATTAATATGGAAATATGTGATCATTTTTAAATAAAATGATACTCTAAATGAGAAACTAAAACTGCCAGTAGGTGGCAGCAAATGTCTAAATGAGTAAGTTATTGGCTGCATCTGAAATTGCATACTCTCTTGAGTAGATACTTATTTTGAATAAGTAATTACTAACAAAAGTATGTTCGATATAGAATGAATGTGTGTAGTATGCATGTAATCCAGGTGTAGCACATTCACCATGCTGTCATTATCATGTGACCTACCAATGTCAGTTGCGTTGGGTCACTGCCATTCACAAACCCTCTCCCGTGGCCTCATGGGAAAGTGTCCATTGTATGCAAACTTCAGAATCTCGCAAAAAAAAAAAAAAAAAACTGTTTTATGAGTTCTGTGAATTCAGACATGCTACTTTTGTCACATACTGTTTTTCACCCACTATAAAGTAGGGAAGTATGCGATTTCAGATGCAGAACATTGAATCATTCATTCATTTGATTTGTTCAAACGGCTGATTCATTCAGGAATGAAGTAAATGGCTCTTTTTATGAATGGGCCATTGAATCATTGGTTCACCCGATCGATTTGCTAATTGATTCGAATCAAGTTAACATGTTAAATCAACAGCCCTAATTTTGAGATACAACAATTCTTATTCTTTTTCATTTCCTGTTTCCAGCTGTAATCATTGTGTTTGATCTGACTGATGTGGCTTCACTGGAACATACAAGGTAATCTTTATTTTATTTTTTATTTTTTTTAAATATTGCTGTTTTTATTATAAAATCCACATGCATCAGTATTTTTTAAAATTCATATGCCCTCATTAACATCTCCTCCCCCTCACAACAATATTTCTTTTCTGATGACGAATGCACCGGCTCGAGGGCTGGCCAATAATCCCTCACCTCCAGCAATCTGTCACTCACATGAGATCACAGCAATTAGCAAACAACAACCATCCAATCACTGCCCAAAGGACAAAATCAATTCCCGCCCTACTTTTTTTTATAGTTCAAGATGCCATATCACTTAGATATACATCACAATATGAAGAAAAGACGATTGCAATTTCCGTTTCATGAAGACTTTAACAAATACACTGTGTGCTTCATACACTGAAATGTATCATTCTCTTCTCAAGGCAATGGCTGGAGGACGCAATGAAAGAGAATGATCCTACAAGTGTATTACTTTTCTTGGTTGGCACAAAGAAAGATCTGAGTGTGAGTGACCATTTTTATTGTATATCAACATTATATTATTTTATAATTCATAATTACAAAAAGAAAGTTACTTTTTGGCTCCATAAATGTTATTTCTATTAAAGTTCAAGGCCATGCATAATACAATATGTCTATATTTATGTCAAACCAATGTGTCTCTCTTGCAGTCTCCTGCACAGTACACACTAATAGAGCAGGATGCCATTAAACTGGCAGATCAGATGAAGGCAGAGTACTGGGCTGTGTCCGCTTTGACTGGTGAGTTCTTAAAGGGATAGTTCACCCAAAAATGAAAACTCTGTCATCATTTACTCAACGTCAAGTTGTTCCAAACCTGTATGAATTTCTTTCTTCTGCTGAACACAAAAGAAGATATTTTGAAGAATGTTGGTAACCAAACCAAAGTTTTTTTCCTCATACAATGGAAGTCAATGGGGCCCATCAAGTGTTTGGTTACTAACATGCTTTATAATATCATCTTAAGAAACTCATACAGGTTTGGAACAACTTGAGGGTGAGCAAAGGATGACAGAATTTTAATTTTGGGTGAACTATCCCGGTTTCAATTTTGCAGATTTTATGTATTACAAAGTAAAAACCTTAGATATACATTGCTACTGTTTATGTTGATTAATTATGTTTTTTTTTGTGACTGTAGGGGACAACGTGAGAGAGTTTTTCTTCAGAGTTGCATCTTTAACATTTGAGGCCAATGTCCTGGCAGAACTGGAGAAAAGTGGATCCAGACGGATTGGGGAAGTTGTTCGTAAGTACAATAAGGACATTATTATATCCACGGAATTTGATTGCATCATGAAAAGCTGGCAGTGACAGTATTGGTTCCTTGCCTGGGTGGCCTGAATTCATTAAACAACATCATTTCAGAAGAATAAAAAGTTATTACATTTTATAAAAGGTTATGAAACAATAAAATTCAGACTGATGAATATTACATATAATCAATACTGTATTTGCATTTAAATTAAACATGTAAACTTTCTTTTATTCACACAGAAATCAACAGCAACTCAAATAACCTGTATGCAACTTCCAAGAAGAAACAGTCTAACTGTTGTCAGTAAAGACTGACATTGTGAAAATGCAAACATTTGCACCAACATATAATGGTACCAAAGCAAAACATGCACACAAGCGTACATGAACGTACATAGGGAGAATATAAAAAGTGGGATGGACAATATTTCAGCCAAAGGTTTGTCCAGAGAACCGTGTGGTTTGTTATTCAGAGGGTGTAACTGAATATCCGCTGGATAAAAGAAAACATTCTTTTGTTGGACAACTTGTCCATTGCTGTGTTCTGTTTTCCCAGGAGTTCTATGCACAATTTATGCATAATAGTTATCAGTGATATTATATGGTGTTAATTACAAATACATTTTTATTTCACAGTTTTACTTAGTTTATAGTAAGCAGTGATTTTAAAAGGTACTCAAGAGGATCATGCATGAGTTGCACAAAAAGCAATAAACAGTGATAACTGTATTTTATCATAACTGTCATTTATCTTGAAGTTATATAGGAATTCCTTCATATAGCTTCAGTTGAATTTTGCTGTAAAAAAAGTATTAGGAGTTGTATTCATAGTTTTTTTGTGACTGACATTTTTATTCTAAATAAAATGCTTTTCCTTTTTCTTAATGAGCTGTTTAATGATTTATTAAAAAAACACACACACACAAAAAAGTCCTAATATTAACAGCATTGTCATATTACAGGGTTTCTGCCAGTCTTAAAAAGTCTTAATTCACCCCTATAGAAATTAAGGTCTTAAATCAGAGCATAAAGTCTTACATTTATAAAGTCATTTCATTAAATGTTGCATGCATGGCAAAAAAAAAAAAAAAAGAAATCTTCCTGTTCTTTTGTCCCAATACAAATATCTAAACACCTTTAAATCAAGATGCATTTATTTTAGATTCAAATGCAAAATGAAGTCTTGAAAAATTGAAGAAAATGAAGCGAGTTTATGCTTAAAACAAAAACAAATATCTGTCAGTGAGTTATGAAAATGTCCCTTTGAATTAAGTTGATTAATTTTAGCCCATTGGCAGATATTTGTTCTTGTTTTGATCATAAACTCATTTCATTTTGATCAATATCACAGAAAAAAAAAGACTTCATATTTTATATCGTTTTGTATCTCCAGTAAATGCGTCTTGATTTGAGAATTTAAAACATTTTCACTAGAAAAAACATCAGTGTTTTGCTTATACAACTCGTGTTTCTCCTTTGAACATTTACATTTAGAGAACTTATTGACATTGATTTCCCTTCAATTAATTCCTTAAATTTTCTTTAATTGGTCTTTTACATGGTCTTAAAAATGTCTTGAATTTATCTTCATGAAACCTGCAGAAATCCTGTGTTAATACTGTTCGAATAAACATTTAATTTAAATTAAATTCATCATTATTCATCATAATTCATCAAGTTAGAAATCTGGGGCCGTATTCACAAAACATTTTATCTTACCACTAAGAGTTCTCCTAAATAGCAGTAAAAGTTCTTAGCTAAGAGTTTTCTCTTAAAACCTATTCCCAAACCTGCTGAGACCAACTTTTACTAAGGAATAGACTGAAGTCTTAAGCTAAGAGTAAGGGCGGGGTTGACCTCGTTGCTATGGAGTATACACACAGTGATTGGCTGATGGGGGAGGAGTCAGTGATTTAATCACAGAAATATTGTAGAATGAGGTGTCATGTTTCCATATTAAAATAAAGGTTTAAAAATACAAACGTTGCCCTATTCAAAATAAAATGTTGCCATATTGTTGCCATAAAGGTTTTAAAATATAGGCTAAGTGTCACTAATTAAACTAGTATATACAGTTAATATATATATATATATATATATATATATATATATATATATAAATGTATTGCATTTAGGAAGAAAAGGTTCAGCACCTAAGGCTCTGTCGCTGTTGCCTCAGTGGTGTTCAGTGTCTTTGGGTGGATTAGGACTGTTTGTGATTTGGTCTTACCCACGTAGAAGGCAACGTTCTCAGGACCGTACGCAATGTTCCCTAAAAGTTCTCAAAAGGTGATGAAATTTCTGAACCTTTACAGAACATTCGGGACGTTCCTAAAACGTCTTCTTTTGGTAATGAAAGTGCTGCAGTTCAAGGTTCCTTATATGACTTTAGGGCAGGGATGGACAACTCCGGTCCTGGAGGGTCAGTGTCCTGCAGAGTTTATCTCCATCCCTGATAAAACTCACTTGCCTATAACTTTCTACTAATCCTGAAGACCTTGATTAGCTGGTTCAGGTGTGTTTGATTAGGGTTGGAGCTAAACTCTGCTGGGCAGTGGCCCTCCAGGACTGAAGTTGTCCATCCCTGCTTTAGGGGGACGTTCCATTTTGGTTATTTTATGGTCAAAAAAAGAACGTTACAAAGAGGACATTTGGGAAGTTATCAGAACGTCCTATAGTAATAGTCCCCTAAACATTCCCAGAACGTCCTGAATGTTCCCTGAAGGTCCACCAAATAACGTTCCCCAAACCTTAAAAGAACTCCACATCGTGACCGTCTCTGAACATTCTGGGAACGTTACTAGGTGACAGGTTGTCCTACTAAAAATTTTACGTTCCCAGAACATTCTCAGAACGTCCACTGTTATTAAGAACGTTGTCTAGTAACGTTCCCAGAATGTTTAGAGACGGTCACGATGTGGAGTTCTTTTAAGGTTTGGGGAATGTTATTTGGTGGACCTTCAGGGAACATTCAGGACATTCTGGGAATGTTTAGGGGACTATCACTATAGGACGTTCTGATAACTTCCCAAATGTCCTCTTTGTAACGTTCTTGCGCGACCATAAAATAACCAAAATGGAACGTCCCCCTAAAGTCATATAAGGAACCTTGAACTGCAGCAAATAAAGAGGACGTTTTAGGAACGTCTCAAATGTTCTGTAAAGGTTCAGAAATTTCATCACCTTTTGAGAACTTTTAGGGAACATTGCGTACAGTCCTGAGAACGTTGCCTTCTACGTGGGTAAGACCAAATCACAAACAGTCCTAATCCACCCAAAGACACTGAACACCACTGAGGCAACAGCGACAGAGTCTTAGGTGCTGAACCTTTTCTTCCTAAATGCAATACATTTTGATTTATAGATTTGAATCTACGATGAGACGCCAAAAAAATCTTTAACAAATAAATAAAGATTGTCTGATTACCTGTGGCAGTGGTTTTCATTAGTTCACACTTACAAATGATCGAACAGAGTAAAAAAACACACACACACACACACACATATATATATATATATATATATATATATATATATATATATATATATATAAACTGTATATACTAGTTTAATTAGTGACACTTAGCCTATATTTTAAAACCTTTATGGCAATAATATGGCAACATTTTATTTTGAATAGGGCAACGTTTGTATTTTTAAACCTTTATTTTAATATGGAAACATGACACCTCATTCTACAATATTTCTGTGATTAAATCACTGACTCCTCCCCCATCAGCCAATCACTGTGTGTATACTCCATAGCAACGAGGTCAACCCCGCCCTTACTCTTAGCTTAAGACTTCAGTCTATTCCTTAGTAAAAGTTGGTCTCAGCAGGTATGTGAATAGGTTTTAAGAGAAAACTCTTAGCTAAAAACTTTTACCGCTATTTAGGAGAACTCTTAGTGGTAAGATAAAATGTTTTGTGAATACGGCCCCTGAGTTACAATCTGATAGTGACCTCTACTGGTAATTTCGTGTAACAACTACAGACTATTTCTGACCAATTTGACTGAATGCTTAAAACAGGAAGAGTGTAATGGATCAAATCCATTTCAGCTTAGAAAGATCAGTCCTCACACGATCCATTCATCTCCACATATAAAAATACATGTCATAAGCTCTGATCATTTCTTACCTATTATGTTACTCCAAATGATTCAAGGGCTGATTCCCCTTGGAATCTCACATTTTTATGTGAATATCCTTATTTCTAACCACTGAAGTTCTAAAAAAACTCTAGGTATTGACTGTCTATCTGAGATTGCAGCTCTTTTGGAATGCAGTGGGAATATTTATAGTTTTCCTTTATCCACTTTCCTCCCTCACTGTTTTCAATGGCCACAGCAGCAATGCCTACAAAGAATAGAGAAATAATAGCACTCATTTTAGCTAGTTAATCGAGACTACTGAAAAGTGATCCTAATAGCTATTCATTCGACAGCGGGAGCTATTACACCCTCTCCCAGAAAGCAGCTGTCCAAATCCTTTGTGTTGTATCTTGCATGCCGCAACTAATGGAACAAGAATGTCAATAAGCTCTCACCAGTCGTATTTCAGTTACAATATTTATTTTGATAGTGTCCTAAAAGTCAATATCAAAGAAAGATAGAAAGGTTTTGGGTGGAGAGGGGGCAGTGAATATGTTCACCATGTCTCAAAACATACCTTTGCTTTTATTGTATTAGGTGTTTTATGCTTACCTACAACAGTAGCTCCTTGATTCTCCACCAGTTTGATAGCTGCTCTCATAGTTCCTCCAGTCTCAATCCACTGGTCTACAATAAGAACCCGTAGACCTGAAGTACATCATAACATATCTCAGAATTTCCCATTTTGCTGTGTAAAATAGGACAGCAGAGCTGATCGATATAAAATACTGCAAACATATGTAAAAAAAGAGGACTAATTTGATTGTGATGGCTTTTTCCATGTGGCCTTCAACAACATTATCAACCACACTCTTTAAAGTAAATGTTCTTTATTGGCATCAATGGTTCCACAAAGAACTTTTAACATCCATGGAACCTTTCCATGCCATAAAAGGTTCTTTAGATTTATAAAATGTTTCATCAAACTAAAAAAATGGTTCTTTTAAGAACTTTGCATTGAAAAGTCTTTAAGGAACCTAAAAATAGTTCTTCACTGTGAAAACCTGCCTTTGGAATCTTTATTTTTAAGAGTGGCATTATAGTGACAATATATGAGTTTGCATACATCAGTACCTGGCTTTAACACATCAACACGCACTTCCATGAGCTTCTCTCGTCCAGAGTAGTCGCTGTAGTCTTGAGTGAGAGTTTGAACACACAAGTGTCCTGCTTTTCGAATGGCCAAAAAGCCTTTTCCTAAACTCATGGCCACAGCTGACCCTGAAATTGGAGGAGAAAGTAAAAATGAAACTAAAATATTTTATTAATTGATCTCAAACCAGTGAACAGATAGGCTATTACACTAAGAAAGGCTTTACAGATGGGCCCTAAAGTATATCCCTCTCTATATTTAGCCTACTTGCCCAGGAGTTAAATTTACTTTTCCTGCAACATGTGAACTGAGCTAAAAATATTGTCTCGAGTTCAGACTGTCAGCTACAAAAGAGAAAGTTTTATACCGAGGATGAAGCCCATGGCATCTATTCCAGCCACCAGGTCAATGGTCTCATTTTGGAATGGTTTGAGAAGATCTTTTACACAATCTGACAGTGCCTGGATCAGCCAAGAGTAACAGAAAAGAGAGTTCAGAGACTTTAAACTTTAAAGCCCATGGTTGTCAACCAATTCTTACTTTACCTTCCACACCTCAAGATACATATTTCAAAGCAAGGTTATTCAGTAAAGTTCCTTGTACACTATAAGTTTTGCATGCAACAGAGTGATTGTTTACCTGTGAATTGCAATAGAGTCTTGACGGATCAAGCCATGCAAACTTTGGTCCCTTTGTGTTTGGTGCCATAAGAGACAAGTACCAGCCGTCTTCTCTCTTTTGGGGAACTGCTAAAACATCCATTCTGGAAAGACCACTAGACTTCTGAAAACTCACCCCGGTAACGGCGTGTAGTATTTGGTATCAGTTTTCAAGTAGTCTAAAGGGGGCGTTTGCATGTCTCTTCCAGAGTAGTCATTTAACCATTAGCTCCAAACCAGGCTTATTTAGACACTGGTCAGTGTTTATATTTAGGCTACTCACCATTTTAATAAATAATGAGGTAATGAGAAAATCTTTGCAATGCAACTAATGCCTGTTTTTCCCCTCCAAGTTACGACCTTATTAACATTAAAACACTGTCACTGTTTTTATAACACACGCATGTTTTGCTGTTTTTGTCAATTATCCTCTGAGAACTATAATGGTAGCAGTAGCCTAACTGTAAATGTGACTATTTGATAACTCATAACAATGCACTTAAAGGTGCCCTAGAACCAGTTTTTACAAGATAAGTGTAATATAAGTCTAAGGTGTCCCCTGAATATGTCTGTGAAGTTTCAGCTCAAAATACCCCATAGATTTTTTTTTATTAATTTTTTTAACTGCCTATTTTGGGCATCATTAACTATGCACCGATTCAGGCTGCGGCCCCTTTAAATCTCACGCTCTCCGCCCCCGGAGCTCGCTTGCCTTAAACAGTGCCTTAACAAAGTTCACACAGCTAATATAACCCTCAAAATGGATCTTTACAAGATGTTCGTCATGCATACTGCATGCATGCGTCGGATCATGTGAGTATAGTATTTATTTGGATGTTTACATTTGATTCTGAATGAGTTTGAGGCTGTGCTCCATGGCTAAAGCTAACATTACACACTGTTGGAGAGATTTATAAAGAATGAAGATGTGTTTATGAATTATACAGACTGCAAGTGTTTAATAATGAAAATAGCGATGGCTCTCTTGTCTCCGTGAATACAGTAAGAAACGATGGTAACTTTAACCACATTTAACAGTACATTAGCAACATGCTAACGAAACATTTAGAAAGACAATTTACAAATATCAATAAAAATATCATGTTATCATGGATCATGTCAGTTATTATCGCTCCATCTGCCATTTTTCGCTATTGTTCTTGCTTGCTTACCTAGTCTGATGATTCGGCTGTGCAAATATTGGGGTCATACATATTAATGATCCCGACTGTTACGTAACAGTCGGTGTTATGTTGAGATTCGCCTGTTCTTCGGAGGTCTTTTAAACAAATGAGATTTACATAAGAAGGAGGAAACAATGGAGTTTGAGACTCACTGTATGTCATTTCCATGTACTGAACTCTTGTTATTTAACTATGCCAAGGTAAATTCAATTTTTGATTCTAGGGCACCTTTAATGTGCTACAATAGCCTATTTGTAAAAAGTTGTTGCTGGGATGACAAAAAGAGTTAAACTTTAAGCATGTTCTGTTGTCAACATCGCTCGTCAATGTCAAAATATATATAAGGGAGTTGAGCTGTCTTTGGGTAGCTATAGGCGGCAACCAAGTGGATTGTTCCTGCGTAATGTTTCTTATATTGTGGCCTACAATAATAAGGCCTAAAAAAAGAGAGTAAAATTATGAACCCATACATTTTGGATGTGTAAATGCCAAATAAATTCTTTGGTTGCACTATCATCATGATATCAATCTGCAGTATCTCTCATGTTGCTATCCCCACACCGGAGTGCTATATGAAGAAAAAATAATATCCCTTTTTTTTTTCTTTTGTTTAACTTTAATGGCTCAGAAACAGCAGCAGGTATAGGCTGCTGTCACTTTAAGACCGAATGCAATATTGCAATATATTGACACACATCCATTTTTTTTTCAACTGTTTACATTCGGTAACTGACTGGGGAGCTGCGCTTCATTGAGGGAAACATGGATTCCATCATGTACTGTGACATTCTGAAGCAGAAACTGGGCCGAACGGCAAGATAATGACCCCAAACACACCGCCAAGATGACAACTTGCTGAGGAAGCTGAAGGTGATGGTGATGGAGTGGCCAAGTATGTCTCCAGACCTGAACCCTATTGAGCATCTGTGGGGAATCCTCAAGCAGAAGGTGGAGAAGCGCCATGTGTCTAACATCCAGCATCTCCGTGATGTCATTATGGAGGAGTGGAAGAGGATCCCAGCAACAACCTGTGCAGCTCTGGAGAATTAATGCCCAGGAGGATTAAGGCTGTGCTAGATGACAATGGTGCTCATTTTGGACACAGTTTTGACATGTTCACTTAGGGTGTACTCACTTTTGTTGCCAGTTATTTAGACAATAATGGCTGTATCATGTTGAGTTATTTTCAGAGGACAGTAAATCTGTACTGCTATACAAGCAGCACATTGACTACTCTAAAGTATATCCAATTTTCATTTCTATTGTATTGTCCCTTGAGAAGATATAATAAAATAGTTGCTGAAATGTGAGGGGTGTACTCACTTTTGTGAGATACTGTATGTTTTTTCAACTATCGTTAATAGCTTATTCTCTTAATATTCAACATTATTACATTAATAATGCGCCACGTCGCCGCATGTCATGCTTCTTTCAACAGGAGGTGAAAATTGAAGAAGTGAATTAAATTTTGGGGTGGACACCCCTCTGCACTGTAAAAAATGACCGTGATTTTAACAGTAAAAGACTGTAAAAATGCTGCGGTGAAAAACTGTCAATTGGTTTACAGAAAGTTTCTGTACTATATACGGTGAATAACTGTAATAGATCTAACGGTACATTTAATGTAAAATACCGTTAAATTCACAGTTTTTGGAAGTGAAAAATAACAATTCATTGTAAAATTTACAGTGAAAAAACGTAAATTGAGATTCCCACAATTCCCTGCGTGACACTTCACATTTGATATATTTTCGTTGAAATAGTTTTTCTCATTTTTTTCTAATCAGTTTAATCACATTAGGGTTTTATGTTACATCTAATGTTGTTAAATTAATGTTTATTGCATTTTTTAAATTTCATGCATGTTACCATGATGGTGTTTAGTGTGTGTGTGAATGACACTGTGTGCACCTTCTATATATTAGTATTGACCTTCTCAGCTTGTGGAAAAGCTGCTTGTGATGAACTTTGATTCATCATGTGACTCTTATCACCACTGTGACTGTCAGTGTATTATAAAGGTACAAAACAGATATTAGTACTTCATTAGGTTGGTAAATTAACATTATATCAGTTAATGAAATATGTTATTTTACCGTAAATTTAACAGATTTTTTTTACGTTGCTACTGTATTTTTTACGGTAAAGTTCTGGCAACCACAGCTGCTGGTTTTTTACCGTAAATTTTACTGGGATTTTTTTTACAGTTTGGCTCCTCCACTGGTCCCAACAGTCACTCGCGGACGCGGTCATCAAGCACATGAGCCAAGCAAAAATATAACAGATTCAGAAAGAGTAGGATCGCCCAAAATATGCTCTTAATAAATTAACAATCTCATCACACATCGGTTCTTCTTGCAGAACAAAGACGTGAAGTAGTTCTTCAACAGTAGAAAGAAATTAGGAGTGAAGATACGAAATAAGTGACTGGGATATAGTGACTTAAAATAATCACAATTAACTATTATTCACAAAAGTTGCTATATTATAGGACTCTTTTTTTTGTAACAGGTTTCCCTATAATTTTGGATCTGTTTCCCCTTATTTTATTGACGACTGTAAATTTTTCAGTAGTGTCGCTATTCGGGGTTACAGCAAAGCTAAAAACAACATATTTTTTCCGGATCAAATTCAGTTTTTTGGGGGGGTAAAACTTTACAAAAAGGTTAACTTTTTAACATTAGATAATTTATTAACTAACCATGAGCAATACATTTGTTACTGTAGGCTTTGTGTTAATCTTTGTTAACGTTAGTTCATAAAAATCCAGCTGTTCATTGTTTGTTCATGTTAGTGCATTAACTAATTTTAACATGATTTTAATAATGTATTAGTAAATGTTGAAATTAACATTAACAAAGATTAATAAATGCTGTAGAAATGCAGTTCATGTTAACCAATGTAACTAATGAAACTTAATGTAAAGTGTTAGGCCTACCATTATTTTTTATCACTTCCAACATAGGCTACGTGGATTTCTATAAGAATTTGTTAGCTTGGTGTTCTTCAGCATGTAAATTCAGTGTTGGAAAAAGCGGAATGAAAATTTAATGGTTTCGATATTGGTGTTTGAAAAATCAGTGAAAACAAAGCATGATCAGACGACTAAGCATCTTTATTGTGAAAGGTGCCAGGAGCCGCCCGATTTAACCTGAATTCACCCTATATCAAGGTGCTTTTTATACTTTAAGCTGCAACATTTTAGATTTATGCTGAGAGAAATGTGCTACTGTATCACAAACATTGTGGTGTTTCTAAATTGCACAGTGAGTTTTGATGAAATTGCAATTCGTCAGGTATGTGAAACACGCAGTGATTATCCTGGCAAAAGTTTTTAATGAGCATTAAATTAATAATACATCGTGCGGATTTTCCAACAATGTCGCATGTTGCCTCTGGTGATTTTACATCATTTGTTTCCACCCCCACCAATCCGATTTCCTTGCCAAAGCCCACTGTTGGACTCAGTGGGGGCTATTTGAAAGCCGACCATAAATATTTTGCATTTGTACATACCAAATTCCTCTTTTTTTCTTTTCTTTTTTTTTTTTTTTTTTTTTTTTTTTTGATAATTTGCTTAGTTCGATGTTTGAACCCCTTTCAACAATGTTCCACCAATTAGCAAAGGCTAATAAAATATTTCTGCAAAAATCGAATCTCATCTGGACTGGATTTTAATCATCATCATCATTATTTGTTCTTTTTCTTACTTTTTTTTTTTTAATAAACCAAATACTGCACTGGAAAACTAAATATTTAATTGCTTGATCGCAGCAGCCATGTATAATTGCAAATATAGGTCTATTTATGTGGACAAACGTGCATTCTCTTCATAAATTACTCTTATTTTTCACTTTGCTGGCGCCTACGTCCGTTAAAGTCCCAAAGTTAAGATCCATGTAACCATAGGAAAAGACTGACTGATGTTCAGTAACTGCATGGAGATCTTCATTGGTCTGCACTGAAAAAACCCACTGTTCCAAATTAGGTCACTACCCATTTCTTTTGTGAAATTAGAATGCCCAATCTCGTTGGGTCGGAAGAATCACCCCATCTCTTGTTACTATGGAAAGCGCCAAAGGAACCTCCTCCTTGCTGCGTCACCAAAGTAAATCTCGAGGTGTGGGGAGCGATGGGGTTACTCACGGTCAAAACACAGATATCCATTACACCCTCCATTCATTATGTAGGATTACACATTACGATGCTCGTGCACACAGCAAAAACGATTTGATTAAAAATATTTTTTTGCATTTCATTTAAAAGGATATAGTAGTTGTAAATGTGATGTGAAGTTTCTGTGAATTAGCTATTCAATTCCTTTCAGGAGGTCAAAATCATTTAATGGCTATATTCTGTCAATCATTTAATGATTGACCTTTATTTGCCTTTTGCAAATAAAGGTTTACGTGGGCGCTTATTTTAGTGTTGTAGGCTAATGAACTTTTAATGAAAGGTTGTGTGTGTGTGTATATATATATATATATATATATATATATATATATATATATATATATATATATATATATATATATATATATATATATATATAGTCTATATGCTACTTATAAGATCCCAATACTTTTGTTTGGAATTTCTTTGTAGAGTTCATGCCTAAATTTTCTTAATTCAAATGTCTTTTGGGCTGTTTTATGCTTGCAGTTGAAATATTAGCTTTCTATTGTCCTATAATTGAACGAATAAGAAGAAAATAGCCCAAAATGTGGTTTCAACAAAGCATCGATTTACTTTAAATAACAAAACAAACACCTTTTTGTTTGTTCCTTTTTTTGCCTTGCAACATTTCCCTCTCTCAAATAAGAAAAATACGAATTTGCCTTTTGCAAATAAAGGTTTTTGCATAAAAATAGGCAATCATTGAACATTCACTGGCCACAGAGACGAAAGGAGGAGGAAACAGATGCACATGGGGTATATTCAAGTTCATTGGATGAGGAAAGGGTTAATTAAATGACAGACCCCTCCCATTATTGACCGGCAATATATTAATCCCCACGACAGACCGTGAAAGAAGCCGGTACTCGTTGAACAGGAGAGGCTGCGGTGCTGTCTGAGACTCCGTGGTGCTGAAAGTGCCGCCCGCCGCGATGTGGTCCGTGTTTTTCGTGTTTCTGTCTTATCTAGACAGGAACTTTGTTAAAGGCGAATTCTTAAGTCAAGCTTTAGATGCCGAAAAAGAGAGCAAAGAGCTCTTTTACATGCTCAACAACACTCTTTGCGCCAAAAGTTCAGTTGTAGGAGAGTATCACCTCCATCAGGTTACCGATGGGGCTGAAGAGGTCCGCTCTGTGCATGACTCTGAGGGACGCCTGCTCGACTGCTCTGTGATCCAAAACCAAATGCAAGTTAAATCCTTCATGCATGTTTGCAGACTTGGTCTAAGAAACCAAATGAGCTCCGATTTGAAGATGAGTTTGACTGGGGTGTCCGAAGCGAAGGCGAACTGTAAGAAGTTGAAATCAAAAGGCGTGATTGCGAAAACAAAACAAGCGAAAGAGCCGAAATCTGATGCCGCGAACAATAAAAAGACGCGGACCAAGCGAGGCTTCACTTATCCCGGGACACTTTGGTGCGGTGCAGGGAACATCGCAGATCATTATGATCAGCTAGGTGAGTTGATTTTAATTCACTTACTTGAGTTTTCCGGACTGTGACAGGTGTTTAGGCATTTTGAAATAGTGCATGTGATTTTTTTTTTCTCCCCACCAGGCGAATTCGAAGAGACCGACAAGTGTTGCCGAGTTCATGATCACTGTCCATACATCATCCATGCGTTCTCCTCCAAATATGGATACACCAACTTTAAATGGCACTCCCTTAGCCACTGCGACTGCGACAATGCGTAAGTTTAATGTGGTCCAGAAATGTATGCTTGATAGCTGACAGCACTGTCCTGCAGCAAGTGATAGCCTACTTCATTTAAAAATGTTGGGTAAAAAACAACCCAAATTGGACAAAGCCAGGGATTGGGTGGTTTTAACCCAGCGGTTGGGTTAAATGTTTGCCCAAAGTGCTGGGTAGTTTTATTTAACCCAACTATTGTTTAAAAATATATATAAAACATACTAAATGTTTGCCCTGCTGGGTAGTTTTATTTAACTCAACTATTATTTAAAAATTACTGTATTGCTTGCTTAAAATGAACCCAAAGTATGCTGAAAATTAACATTTAATATGTTTAATAAGTTTACTGAATAATAATTTGTTTATTGTTTACTAATAAATGTTCACCTTTTGATTATTATTGTTGCCTCTAGTAATTTTGTGTCTGATTTTTAATTTCCAACTTATTTTGGGTTCATTTTAAGCAAGCAATACAGTAATTTTTAAATAATAGTTGAGTTAAATAAAAACTACCCAGCAGGGCAAACATTTAACCCAACTGCTGGGTTAAAACAACCCAGTTGCTGGGTTTGTCCATTTTCAACCCAAATTGGGTTGTTTTTAACCCAGCATTTTTTAGAGTGTACTTAAAAAAATATACTATTGCCTACATTTCGTTTTTATGAGGTTACATTTGTATGAAAATGTTATTTATTTATTATTTTTTTTAGAAAAATAATATTTAATGGTAAGGCTAAAGTGATGAAAAAACTGACACTTGTGCAAAAATATAAATTTTAACCTAAGATCTTGATGACGTTAAAGTGAAAGAAATGTTGCTTAATGTGGAGATGTTAAAACAGTTAATGCCACAAATAAACTGTTATTCAACACCAAAATATATATTACAATCAACATATTATACATTAGGTTACACCAGCAAAGCTAACTTTAAGGGATAGATCAGGGAGAAACAAAATCAAGTTAATGACTGCAGCAGATTAACACTTTTTTGTATGTTTTCAAATGAAAGTTTTGTTTAAACCGATGTGAGCTGTGGAAATGCTCAAAAATCAAACACTTTGAAATCATCTCCATATATCTATGTGCTTCTTACAGCTTAAAGGAATGCCTGAGAGATGTAAATGACACTTCATCCCGAGTGGTCGGACAGGCCTTCTTTAATGTGATCGAAGCGCCTTGCTTTGAATTTTCATTTGAAGAACAGTGTGTTGAGCGTCATTGGTATGGGGTGTAAGTATCAAATTCTGTGGAATTATAAATTCTATTTTAAGCTCCGGTGTAGTAGCCAAATTAATGCAATTCTTGCTCTTTTTTTCCATCATTAAGGTGTAAAAAGTATGACAGAGTTCCCATTGCAGTGATTAAAGAATCAATCCCTTATGATTTCGGGGGGATTGATGTCATTGACGTATTGACTATCGCTCCTCCAAAGGACAAACAGTCAGACAAAGAAAAGCAGAACAAGACTGAAAGTACAACACAGTCGACATTCTCAGAATCAAAGACCGCCGCCCCCGAGGAGCCCTCGCTTACAAATGTGGTGACAGCCGCGGAGGATTTCATTAAAGTACTTGCCACGGTCTCCACCTCGCAAAGCTCGTCCACAGACGCAGGAAAAGGAGAAACTCAGACAGCAGAGAGGAAGAGGAAGAAAAACTCTGGCAAAAAGAAAAAGGAGAACAAGAAGAAAAGAGGGAAGGGTAAAGGCAGGAAGAAGAATAAAAAGCTTGACGCCGTGTTAAAGGTTGATGAAGGAACGTCCGGCGCGCCGTCGACCGGTCCAACAGAGGAGGTCATGGGTAAGAACAACTTTATGGAGGAATCAGCGAAAACAAATCAGTTTGGCAGTAAAGAAAACAATTTCATGAACACAGAGCTAGACTCTGTAGGAAATGGCCCGCTTTCTAATAAGATGATGAGAGATGATCCTCAGAGGACAATGAATGACAATCGAGATGTTAGCATTCCCACTTCAACAAAAACTGATAAAGAACCAGAGATTGTAGAGCACAGACAAGCAAACAACACAGAGTTAGCCTCTTCCTCGCCTACAGCTCAGGTTACTCTAGCTGTCCGTGATAAGACCAGAGCTAAGCTCAGACAAAGAGGCGGGAAGAAAAAGCTAAGAAAAAACAATCCTTCCACAGAAGATCATTTCAAGAAAGAATCACTCTCAACAAGTCCGACCGAAGACGTTAGCCTCGCAACGTCAACAACCGGGAGTCCCATTGATGCTGTAAGAACACAGTACACGGAAGAAAAGGGACTTGTAGTCACTACACAAAAAACACCCATTGTTAGAACCGGAAGGCCAAGTTCGAGGCAGAGAGAAGGAAGAAAAAGAACGAGGAAAATCATTGCTTCCTCTACAGAAGAACCCCCTCATGAAATCAGCTCTCAGGATCCTCTAATGTTCACAAGTTCTGCGACCGTCGGGCCAACTGACATGCTAGAGAGACTGGGACTTGAAAACCCAACGGAAAGCTTCACATCATCAACGAAAAACGGACAACAAAGTTTGAAGGACACCAAGGGAAGAAGGAACAAACATAGACGTGTAGTTAAAATCTGCTATGAAGCTGTTTTGCCTGACGATACAGACACAACACCCCACCCGGCCCTGATCGAAGAGGACACTGCGTTTCAGCTGAAGGATCCTGAGATAAATACGGCATCAATTTTTCCCCTTGTACAGACTTACACTCCGCCCATGGCAACCCGCAGACCTAGGAACACGAAAATGAAGAGAATCAGGGAGCGAGGAAACCGAGAAAAGCGTGGAAAATTTAAGAGAGAGTGATATTCAATAAGCTCCACATTTTATCTTCTAGGCTGCCATACGATATGCAGCAAATCTGTTTTAATAAGCAGCATGTTTTTACCTACTCTGTTTTTATAGCTCCAATGATGGTAGACTGACAGATCGGATCAATTTTATAAAGTATGTGTTTCTCGACATGATTCCTGAATAAAGTAAATAAGAGCACTGGTGGTTCTCGTATATCGTCGTTTAAGAAAACAATCCTCTGCTACACAGTATGGGTTTTGTTTTTAATAAACAGTGTTAAGTGTACTTCCAGGTGACCTGATTATTTACAGTATTTGCCCTCCTGTATAGAGCATTTATGATGGTTTTTGTTCTAGCACAGACTTTGGCCCTTCATTTTGGCCATTTGCCAGTGGACTTAAGCAGAAAGGGTCACATTCTTCTCAAAGGATAATCTGGTTTAGGTACCTCACCCAGCTTTCGACTTTAAATGAGTATTGTAACACTGGACTCAAATCTCCCATCAGCTGACCCTCACATGCTCTTGTTGGAAAGTGAAGCCTTTGCAGAATCGCAGTCTGAAGTATGCAGGGGAAGATGTATGTGATTTAAGCCACAGTGTTACAATAATGCATATAAAGAATTATTTAATGTAGAGGCTTGGACATTTATGTTCAATCAGGGTGTGAATTTTTAGGGTTTGGGGAGGTATGACCTCCTAATTAAGACTTGAACTATTAAGGTTGGGGCTCTTGAAAGTATATATGCTTCAAAAGGGATTTTAAATGTTTCAATAACCACAAAAGTTAGTCAAGGTGTATATATAAAATTATATACATACATACAGTGATGTTTTGCTCAGGCCATAATATGAATAAATATGGGTGATCCCTCATATGAATAGTGGAAATCCCACAAAGAACGTGTTGCACATATTATATATATATATATATATATATATATATATATATATATATATATATATATATATAGAGCGCATTTAAATCGAATTAATCACGATTAATCGCATCCAACATACACAGACATGCACGCACACAGACACATATATAATATATATAAATATAATAATATATGTATATAGACACATATATTACATATATTATGTAAAGACTTTTATGTTAGATGCGATTAATCAATTTAATGCGCTATATATTAATCTGACAGCACTAATATATACGTATGTATATAATATATAGTGCTGTCAAATCGATTAATTGCAATTAATCGCATATAAGTCTGTGTTTACCTAATATATGTGTCTGTGTGTATGCACGTGTCTGTGTATGTTGGATGTGATTAATCTATTTAAATTAATGCGATAATATATGCACAACACGTTTTTTGTGGGATTTCCATTATTCGAATGAGGAACCACCCAAATTTATTCATAATATGGCCTGAGCAGAACATCACCCCATTTTGCATCACACCAACTTCCTCCTCCGTGACCCTGCTGTACTCAGCAGTTTCAGAACGAGCTCAAACAATGTGAAGTCTCATACCAGCTCCCTGGTTCCCAGACATGGAAAAATAATCCAGCATTCAGAGGGTGTAGGCATTATGAAGTAATATACAATAGTATCACTTACAAAGCATAAAAGGCAATTCACGACTGATTCCACAGCGTTTCGTGCTGTTACGGTCATGAAAATGGGGTTAAGAGGGCGGGACAGTGTTCCCATGAGAACAAGAGGCTTTTGCTGAGTAACTGCACGTTCTGTCCACATGCTGAGATGAGACGGGTCATCTAAAGACAGCAGAGGAACTGGAATGAAGGTGAGGGGGTAATAACTAATGGCTTAATAACTAAATAAATCATTTTTGGTTTAAAGCAAGAAAATTGTAATGCGCTTTATCGTTTTAATACTTTAATGGCAAAACAATGAGCACTTCATGCAAAGCCTTAACACACATATACTGTACTTGTCTGGACTGAACATTTCTGGTTGCTAGGTAATTTTTCTTGAGATGCCAATCATGCATGAGGAGGAGACACTGGGCCAAGAGCTGCAACAGAGCCTTAAAACTGATGCAAGAGCAAATATCAGTTTAATGATTATCATGTTGATCATAATGACACTGGAAAGCAGCATTTATATTTTAAAACCTTTCATTACTATACGAAAACAAGGTGACAGACTCTTTCAGTAATTTCAACCATATACATCAAGTTAAATAATTTATTAAGGATTTGTTTTCAGTTCTTGGCACGATAAATGCTGGCAGTACTTTCAGTACTTTTCAATATTCAACAGCTGTCACGCTTGATTTCAGAGAAAAGCAGAAAAACCAGAAAGAGTAAAGACCTACCTGGTAGTTTCTTCACACACACACTTAAGGAATCAAAATACAATTCATTTTAAAGAGGAAGTTAGGTCTAGTCATGGATGTAATAGCACTGTCCATTCAAAAATATGATGAGAGATGATCATGTTGTTCAAACTCGCATGATTTTCTTTACCCATAAAACATGTCTGAAAAATTGCTGTTCTTTATGGAAGAGGATTAGGGCCAAGCAATAATAAAAAAATAAAACCATCTCGAGATTAAAGTTGTTAAAATTCGAGAAAAAAGCTTAGATAAAATGTTGAGAATAAAGTCATTAAATTTCGAGAAAAAACTCGTTAAATTTCAAGAAAAAAGTCAAGATAAAATGTTGAGAATGAACTCGTTAAATTACGAGAAAAAAGTCATTAAATTACGAGAATAAACTCGTTAAATTATGAGAATAAACTCGTTAAATTATGAGAATAAACTCGTTAGATTACGAGAAAAAACTCGTTAAATTTTGAGAAAAAAGTCGAGATAAAATGTTGAGAATAAAGTCATTAAATTACGAGAAAAAAGTTGTTAAATTACGAGAATAAACTCGTTAAATTACGAGAATAAACTCATTAAATTTCGAGATAAAACTCGATACATTTCGAGAAAAAAGTTGAGATAAAATGTTGAGAATAAAGTCATTAAATTATGAGTTTATTGTCAACATTTTATCTTGACTTTTTTCTCGAAATGTAATGACATTTTTCTCATAATTTAACGAGTTTATTCTCATAATTTAATTACTTTATTCTCAACATTTTATCTCAAATTTTCTCGAAATTTAATGACATTTTTCTCATAATTTAACGAGTTTATTCTTGTAATTTAACGACTTTTTTCTCGTAATTTAATGACTTTATTCTCAACATTTCAATTCTCAAAAAAAAAAAAAAAAAAAAATCAAAATACTGCACTTATAGTTGCACTTATATACTTAAAGTCTTCAGAATGCAAATGTTTTGAAGATTTTTTATCATTAATTCTTACATAATTTGTTCACTTGTAAACATTTTTCACTATGTAATGCTAACTAAATATGACTGATTCCACAAGTTTTTTTTTTTTCAAAAATGTATGCTGATGTCATGTATTACTGTATCAGGTTACAAGGGTTTATGGTTTTGTGTTACTAAAGTCAACACATTACTCAGTCTGACTCAAGCCAATGACGCAATATGACCCTGCAATGTTGAACTGTAATTTCAGAGCTAAAGTAAACTTTGTGAAGAAACATCAGCACTGGTTCTTTGCCTCTAAATGTTCATCAATATGTCAAGCAAAATAAACGACACTGATTCTGCATTTTGCAAGCCTGATAATTGTTATTTTATTATTGATTGTTATTTAGTTTCTAAAAATCCTAATTTTAGTCTTTTTAGTAACATTTGCAAGAATAGTAATAGTAATAGTAATAGTAATAGTAATTATTAGTCAATAAAATAGTAAATTAAACAGTAATTATATAAAATTTCACTTCAAGGTCAAGCAGAGCAGTGTTCTGTACTTGATTATTGCCACAAGGTGTCAGTGACGCTTGATGCTGTTTATCTGTCACATCGTCTGCTCAACGGGAGTTATCTCAATGTCACCAATCTACACAAAGAGAAAGAAAACACTATTATATATTGAAAAAAAAGTCAGCCATAAGATTTTATCTAGGAAATTTTCCACTGCTGCTCAAATCGATTCTGTATCGGCATAAAAAAAAACAAAGATTTAATTCTTCTCAGCTTTGTCACATGAGGATCATTCCATCAACAAAAAATCCCATTCATTTTATAATCAGAAAACTGACAGCAAACATTGACTGCACAATATGGATGATTCTTACTTGAACATGAGGAGGAGCACTGAGGACATACACCACTGCGTTGGTTATGTCATCTACTTGCAGGCACTGTAAATATGATATTTAAATATTTAAATGTGTAAACGATGGCCTACAACATGTTTAGAAATGAATGAGAACTTATACCTTGAAACTTCTGTATGTAGCTGCAGCCTTTTCTTGATTTTCACTATAGAACCGGTAGGCAAATTTTGTCTCCACTAAACCAGGAGATATACACTGTTAAAGAAAGAGCAATCTTAGTGCCAACAAGTCTTTATTTATGTAATATGATTATTACATGTCCAAAGTGTTGATCTAAAGCAGCTCTTACTGTGGCACGTATGTGGGTTTTGGCCTGGCGTAACTCTTGTCGCAGACCTTCAGTGAGAGCAGTCACGGCATATTTGCTGGCGGTATAGAAGTGTGCATCAGCGTTGTTGATGACCCGGTGCCCACAAATACTAAAACACATATTTTAAGATACTGAATACTTTGGTGCCTCCTGATTATGCAAACAAAAGGTGCAATAAAATTCTACTGTACCTGTTAATATTAATGATGTGGCCATCATCAACATATCTTTCTTTCATGGACTGGTAAGCCTCACGGGTACACACTGACAGGCCAATGACATTCACCTGGAAAAATTGAACATTTTGAGAGGACTAACATTACACATTCTTCATGTCGGCATCAGGAATATTTGTTTATTGAGTTACTTACATCCATCATAGTCTTCCAGCCACTGGTTTTACCACTCAACAGAGGCTCTGGAAGAGCCAAACCAGCATTATTAATGCACACGTCAATGCCCTGATGTTGAGCTTTGATCCAGGAGAACATGGATAACACTTCCTCTTCTACAGACAGATCACATTTATATGGGAACAGAGTGCCGCTGAATCCACTACTGACACATTCTGCTGCCAAATTCTGTGAAAGGAAAAAGTTCTTTGAGATTCATATTTCATGAAGGTTTTAAAGCTCAAAACTATTATTAATGTTGTTGTATCATGCTATTTTGACAGAATCCAATATACACTGCATTGTTCTTATTGAACAACCTTTGTTCACAGCTTTCAGATATACAGTATTTACATTTATTTCTTTTAGCAGACATATTTATCCGAACCACTTGCAAATGAGGTCTGAGATGGCACAAAACGAAAACTGTGATCGTCTTTTCTTCACTATTGTGTGACGTAGCCTACATCTGAGTGAAATGACTTCTTCAACAAGAAAAAAAAATTAGGGCAGGACTTAAATTTTGTCCACTGGGAATTGATTGGATGGTTTATTGCTGTGATCTCATGTGAATGACAAGTTGTCACGCCCTCGCGCTAGTACGCACGTCATCAGCAGTTTTGGGGAAAGTCACTTTTAAAAGTAATGCATTACAATATCGCATTACTCCCGTTGCGTTAGTTACTTTTTATGAAAAGCAATGCATTCCATTACTTTTGCATTACTTTTTCTCACCTGGGCTGGGCTTGCTTGTTTGTTTTTTAATAACAACAAAAAAGTTTTGTTAGGGCCCTTTCACACCAAAAGTGAAATGAATAAGCCTCAGCCTGAAGGAAATGCATATTTACACCTGTACAGTAAAGGGCGCAGCTCAAACAAACCTTTCAGCTCTGCTGCCATTCTGGATTAAAGAAGAATAGGATACAGGAGATGAAAGTTCAACACTCACTCTTATTTCTAAATCTAATCTAAAGTCATTTTTGCTTAGTATGGTTGAATTAGATCATTGAAAGTCAGCAGCAAAGACATTGGTTAATAAAGTGAGATGATTACATGATTGTGTAAAATTCTGAGATTGCATTTTACACTTTTTGTTAATTTTGAGGAATACTGAATGTTTTCGTGCAAGTGAGATGAGTAAATGCATGTTCACATTCAGTCTAGAGCTACAATAACCGTCATGTTTACAAAGCAAACAACGCCTCTGCACTTTATTTCTCATGGAGACAGGAGAGCAGTCAGTCAATAAATGTGAAGAAGGAAGTTGTGTTACTTATTTGAAAAAGTAACTTAGATATTTTGTTGTAAATTGAATGCGTTACTTTACTAGTTACTTGAAAAAAGTAATCTGATTACTTAACTCAAGTTACTAGTAATTCGTTACCCCCAACACTGGTTAACAGAGAAGAGATGTTGTTGTAAGTGGGAGGGGAAGTTATTTGATTAAAGAATTCATTTAAAATACTGCAATATTCCATACAAAAAACAAACAAAAACTGCCTAGTTTGATTTTCATAGTGACTTTTAGTCTTGAAAAGACACAACTTCAAAAATGTCCCCATTTTGTGTTCCAAGAAAACAAACTATGATGAAAGTGAGTAGCCTAAATGCTGACAGAAATTAAATTCATATAAATTATCAAGGTATTTGATAATTGAACACTCTGCAGAATATCTCAAACTTTTTTTTTTTTTTGCCAGCTCCTGTGTCGTGCGAGGCGTTACTTTAACATATATAGCTTGTAACTTTAGATTTCCACACGATGCCGTTTTTTTCGTCAGCAATCAGCACCATATGCAAACTTTAAATCCTCAGATAGCTGTATATAATTACCTCAATTTGCTCCACATTTCTGGCACATCCGACCACCTTCATGCCATGCTGCACAAGAGACTTTGCGATTGCAGCTCCGATTCCCACTGAAGCACCAGTGACAAGAGCAACCCTGCCTTTCCAGCGATCCATGTTGAAGTTCACAAAACTCTCACAAGAGCTGCTGCCAGTCTGCAGAGCCTCACTGCTATCTCTTATATAAACGAACACTCCCTGAGAGTCTAGCCAATAGCAATAAACTTCCGATTCTGCTATTATTTTGCATAGAGTAGGCTTATACAAACGGCCCCACGATATCTGCAATAGCAACACTTTTGTCTTATTCTTTAGCAAATGCCACAACAAAAGAAAAAAGTAAAAATAGCAAATCAAGATCCATAAGTCAAAGTGAGCAACACACTGTTCAAATTTGCTGCTGCTGCTGCTGTCTTACAGTGAATTTTGGCCATCTTAAGTGACACCCAGAAGAAAATATTCCTGAAGTACGACAGCAAAATTCATTTTGCGGCAAACAACACCTCTGTGTCCAAAACCACAACTGACGCTTGCGTTTGAAATGACCCTAAAAGCGTCCCGTCCAGTGATAAGTATTGGACCTTTGCTTTCGTTTCCCTTCTGGACAATACTTAAGAACTCTTTAAAATAAAAACGTGGGAACGCGTAGGTTCCAATACATAAGATAAAACCACGTTTGTGAGGTAAATAATAATAAATAGACTTTATTATATCCTTGATATTACATGCTTGCAGTTCAGTTTATTACAAAAAAAAAAAAAAAAAAAAAAAAAAAAAGAAACAGAAAGAGGTATTAGAAAAGCACCTAAAGTATTTATCACATTAATGTACTCATTAAAGCTATCATATTTTAAATTATAAATTATTTATTTTTTAAATTATTTCAGTTACAATAAAAACAAACATCATGATGAGACAGAAAAGTGTTTTGTGACTTGACAATAACATCATAGTATTTGATTATATTGGACGTGTTTATCTGTATGTTTATCTGCTCAGTTTATGTCAACTGCTCCACTGGTCTCATCGGAATGTCACTAATCTACAGAAAGCAAAGAAAAAACTCTTAAATGGTTAAATCATCAAGTTTCTTCCTTAAACATATGTGGATATAGTACAAACCTGATTCCAAAAAAGTTGGGACACTGTACAAATTGTGAATAAAAAAAGGAATGCAATAATTTACAAATCTCATAAACTTATATTTTATTCACAATAGAATATAGATAACATATCAAATGTTAAAAGTGAGACATTTTGAAATGTCATGCCAAATATTGGCTCATTTTGGATTTCATGAGAGCTACACATTCCAAAAAAGTTGGGACAGGTAGCAATAAGAGGCCGCAAAAGTTAAATGTACATATAAGGAGCAGCTGGAGGACCAATTTGCAATTTATTAGGTCAATTGGCAACATGATTGGGTATAAAAAAAGCCTCTCAGAGTGGCAGTGTCTCTCAGAAGTCAAGATGGGAAGAGGATCACCAATTCCCCCAATGCTGCAGTGAAAAATAGTGGAGCAATATCAAAAAGGAGTTACTTAGAGAAATATTGCAAAGAATTTGAAGTTATCATCATCTACAGTGCATAATATCATCCAGATATTCAGAGAATCTGGAACAATCTCTGTGCGTAAGGGTCAAGGCCGGAAAACCATACTGGATGCCCGTGATCTTCGGGCCCTTAGACGGCACTGCATCACATACAGGAATGCTACTGTAATGGAAATCACAACATGGGCTCAGGAATACTTCCAGAAAACATTGTCAGTGAACACAATCCACCGTGCCATTCGCCGTTGCCGGCTAAAACTCTATAGGTCAAAAAAGAAGCCATATCTAAACATGATCCAGAAGCACAGGCATTTTCTCTGGGCCAAGGCTCATTTAAAATGGACTGTGGCAAAGTGGAAAACTGTTCTGTGGTCAGACGAATCAAAATTTGAAGTTCTTTTTGGAAAACTGGGACGCCATGTCATCCGGACTAAAGAGGACAAGGACAACCCAAGTTGTTATCAGCGCTCAGTTCAGAAGCCTGCATCTCTGATGGTATGGGGTTGCATGAGTGCGTGTGGCATGGGCAGCTTACACATCTGGAAAGGCACCATCAATGCTGAAAGGTATATCCAAGTTCTAGAACAACATATGCTCCCATCCAGACGTCGTCTCTTTCAGGGAAGACCTTGCATTTTCCAACATGACAATGCCAGACCACATACTGCATCAGTTACAACATCATGGCTGCGTAGAAGAAGGATCCGGGTACTGAAATGGCCAGCCTGCAGTCCAGATCTTTCACCCATAGAAAACATTTGGCGCATCATAAAGAGGAAGATGCGACAAAGAAGACCTAAGACAGTTGAGCAACTAGAAGCCTGTATTAGACAAGAATGGGACAACATTCCTATTCCTAAACTTGAGCAACTTGTCTCCTCAGTCCCCAGACGTTTGCAGACTGTTATAAAAAGAAGAGGGGATGCCACACAGTGGTAAACATGGCCTTGTCCCAACTTTTTTGAGATGTGTTGATGCCATGTAATTTAAAATCAACTTATTTTTCCCTTAAAATGATACATTTTATTAGTTTAAACATTTGATATGTCATCTATGTTGTATTATGAATAAAATATTGAAATTTGAAACTTCCACATCACTGCATTCTGTTTTTATTCACAATTTGTACAGTGTCCCAACTTTTTTGGAATCGGGTTTGTACAACTTAACAAATTGTGAACTCATATTGCTGAAAGACAGCAAAAAAAAAACATCAGGAAGAAGATATAAGAGTATTAAGACTTCTACATCACGTTTCAGAGACAGTACTTACCCTCTGGCTATCAGATATCTGAACTTGCACTGAGTGCTAGTAGCACTTTATTAACTGTATGTATTGAGAGTTGTATTTATGTTTGAGAGTTATACCAAGACAAATTCCTATCAACTGTGTTGACATGGCAATACATTTATTGAATTGAATTGAATTGAATTGAATTGAATTGAAAGACAGCAAACATTAAAAGGGGGTGGGTATCACACACAGTTTCTGCCAATCTCATGTTAATCTTGAGTACCTTTAGTAGTCATGCATCCTTCATATCTCCAAAAAGTCTTTCGTTTTATCATATTTATAAAAGATACATACGCTGTAATGAGTCTTTCTGAAAACAGCCGAGCGCCTGGAGGCGTGCCGTGTGAGCAGAGCTAAAGAGTGACGAGCTATCACGAGTACACGCAGATTTTGTGTAGAGATCGTCTTCAAGCTATCAATGGTCAGCTAAACAACTGTATTTAAACACACACAATACAACATCACATTATCCATGGATAACTTTTGAATCACTATAATGAATATAGCGTATAGTGAATGATGAATAATGAATTTATGAATTACCTATGTTCATGTTGTTTACATTATATGCACTTAGGCACCTATTGCCAACAAAACAGACATTTGAAGCCATTTTACTCCCCACCTGCGGTTCCGATTCGTGACCGGGATCATTACCGCTGTGACCGCTCCATCTTTCTATGGTTATTTTAATAACAAATATCGAGAGCGCATCAATGTAATGCTTGAGCACAAAACTCTCAGCTCCACTTAACGCTGGGTTCTTTGGGAAGCAAGGTTATCTTTCCCACACAATCAAAAACACACTTCTTTGGTGACATTGTTGATTTCCAAGTACTGTGACCTGTGCAGCGCTGCCAACGACTTCCGTAAAGCCGAATGCACGTTGATGCGCGTGCTCTTGCTCTTTCGTTCCGGTCGATGTGTGCGTGCACTCTCTTCCGGGAGAAATGCCCGTACAAGGAATTCCGACCTACTTGACATCACACAGGCCCATACTCAAAAAATAGGCCGTGAAATTTATGAGGATTTAGAAGAGTATTTTTGGCAAAAAAATACTCCAACTCATGTTTTGAAACTTTGGCCATGTTTAGAATGAGAATCCAACTCTTTAACAGTGTAAATAAGTCAGAATACATGAAATAGCATTACACCCCCCCTTTAATGCTAATGCTGCAGCACAACAGTTTTCTCCAATGATGGATGATGCTTACTTGAACATGAGAAGGAGCACTGAGGACATACACCACTGCGTTCGCTATGTCATCTGCTTGCAGCACTGTAAATATGATATTTAAATATTATAAAGGGAAACAATGACCTACAAATGCTCAAGAATCAGACAAGAATCAGGGTTTGTCAATACCTTCATACTTTTATAGGTAGCTGCAGCCTTTTCTGGGTTTTGACTAAAAAGCCGGTAGGTTAACTCTGTCTCCACTAAACCAGGACTTATAGACTGTTAAAGAAAGAGTAATATTAGTGTCAACACATCTTTGAACATTGGACACACAATAATCATTTTCATAAATAAAGTTCATCCTGCTCTTACTGTGGCACGTATGTGGGTTTTGGCCTGGCGTAACTCTTGTCGCAGACCTTCAGTCAGAGCAGTCACGGCATATTTGCTGGCAGTGTAGAAGTGTAGATCGGCATTGTGGAGGACGTGATGTCCACACATACTAAAACATAGGAAGATATTTAAAGATAGTGGATGCTCTGGTGCCTGGCACTGGTATAGGAATATAAATGCGGAAAAAATGTGCGAAAATTTCCAATAAGACATTATAGTACCCATTACTATAATGGGTTTGATTCAGATTTGATGGCCAGTGTGCAATTTACCCACTGACTCGGATTTAACCTGGGCTAAATTGAGCTATAGGAACACTTTTTTATAAGAAGCCATATTTTTAGAACCCTTTGTCATAGATGTATTCTGATCATTTAAAGTGATAGGCAGCATCCTGAAATTGCTTTAGATACTTTCATCGTACTTCTGCTTCATTTTCCCTTATCTTGAGGACTACATTAGTAAAAATGGCGATACCACACTCGCCCTACCTGCTTATTTGTTTATGGTGAGTTACTTACAACCATCATAGTCCTCCAGCCACTGGTTTTGCCACTCAATAGAGGCTCTGGAAGAGCCAAACCAGCATTATTAATGCACATGTCAATGCCCTGATGTTGAACTTTGATCTAGGAGAACACGGATAACACTTGGTCCTCTACAGACAGATCACATTTATATGGGAACAGAGTGCCACTGAATCCACTACTGATACATTCTGCTGCCAAATTCTGTGAAAGGAAAAACACTTTGAAATGTAAATTTCATGAACACTCTTAAAAATAAAGGTTCCAAAAGGGGGTTTTCACAGCAATGCCATAGAAGAACCATGTTTGGTTCCCTAACAGAACCTTTCAGTGAACAGTTCTAAAAAGAACCTTTTTTTCTTAGTGTGAAGAACATTCTAAAAATCTAAAGAACTTTTTTTTTTTCACTATAAAGAACCTTTTGTGGAATGGAAAGATTCCATGGATGTTAAATGTTCTTGATGGAACCATAGATGCCAATAAAGAACCTTTATTTGTAACGGTCAAAGCTGAAAACCATTGGCAGAGGAACAGCAAATAACAGACCAAGCATAAAAAATCATGAGGTTAATTATTAAACTAAGTTTTAGAACTTCGTCCATATAAACACATTGTTCCCTGTAGCATGATAAAACTTTATAAGAAATATGAAATGTTATAAAGCATT
Organism: Megalobrama amblycephala; assembly: GCF_018812025.1. Lineage (NCBI taxonomy): Eukaryota > Metazoa > Chordata > Actinopteri > Cypriniformes > Xenocyprididae > Megalobrama > Megalobrama amblycephala. The sequence goes on along the minus strand of NC_063059.1, from coordinate 34,636,954 downwards.
TTAATTGTTGACTTAATGATGAATCCTAATCATGTTCTTTTAAACCTGTATGACTTTTTATTGTGTAAATTTTGAATAATGTTCACGCTGCTTTTTTCTCCATTAAATTACCAGGCCGCTGTCAAACTTTAAAAAGTAAGCAGAAAGGTTATCAATAATGAATCAATGGTGACCCACCACACACATTCTCACTGTTTGACTGCTCGTGTTTCAAGCCATGCATTATTCATTCGTGTACTTCATCAGATACAAACCTTTAATCCTCTGCTACAAATGCATATTGCAAATTACCTCAATTTGCTTCACATTTCTGGCACATCCGACCAACTTCATGCCATGCTGCACAAGAGACTTTGCGATTGCAGCTCCGATTCCCACTGAAGCACCAGTGACAAGAGCAACCCTGCCTTTCCAGCGATCCATAATCACAAGACTGTTACAGAAGAGCTGCTGACAGTCTGCAGTGATCTTTACTCCATGCATTCCCTGTAGTCAATGAATATACTCATTGAGAATCTAGCCCATAGCAATGCACGATTCTTCTACTGTGCCACACCAGATCACTCCTCAGTTCCTCCAAGATTTTTGTGGTGGCAAGTAAATAATGCAAATTCATATAGGTTACTCGCACTTTTTTGTAATAGTAGTAGATTGTTATATCTTCTGCATTTTCCAGTGAGGCAGTTAAATTCAGTTCAGTAAACGTGTGCCATTCAACATTCTTCCTTAAATCTAACATAAATATCAATATTCAATACAGTATAAAAAAAATAAATAGGCTATTGAATCAAGTTGTCTGAAAACTTGAATTCTCACTGTATATTCAGTTTTAATGCACTAAAATATTTAGATTTTTAGGCCTACTATAATTTCATTTTTATAAAAGCAGTTGCTTTTGGGCCTGTAACATAGGGTACTTAAAGTCCTGTTTGTGAGGTAATAAATGTGTTAATTTTTCTTCTTGACTTTATAAATGTTGTCAGTTCTCTTTTCAACAGTTGACACTTTTCTTTTCAAAGAGAAAAAATCTATTTGATAGATTCATCACAAACACTTGAAGAAAAGCATAAATCTCTCTTCTTTTATTTTATCATTTTGCAAGATTGATAACTCAATACTTGAGCACAAAAGCTTTTTTTCAAAACTTTCTTTTTTTAATAACATAGATTTGATAAATAATTATTTAAAAAATGTAAACTTTATGATCAGACATATCAGTGTTTTGTGTTCTTGTTATTTGCATTTCAAAAGATCTGCAAGAGTGCAGAAACAGTTTATAGGGACATTATTGTGGTTTTCCCTATTTAATATTTGAAACTATTCTACAGAATTGGTGCAAACTGCTGTCCAACAACCAAAAACACATTTAAAAAGCATTTAAGTATTCAGATTTTAGATGTTTACTAAGATCCTTCTATTATCTATTGAATAATATTTAAAATATCAGTAAGCTGTATATATAAAATCATCGTTTATTAGGTACTTTCAATTGTGAGGTGGCTGTCCTGAACCCTAACCCCTTACATTTCAACTTGTGAAAATATTGTTGTTCTTAAAAATACATTTTTGATTTTTTTTTTTTTTTTTTAAGTTAAGCTAAAAAAATAAATATTTATGAACTTATGAAACTTTATGTAAAAAAATGTGTCCCGCATTTTCATGTCACTACTGAAACAGTGAATGTTTTAGTCCATTGGCTGAGACTGATTTAACCACACTTCTACATTTTTGATCAGAAAATATTCCTGTGTCCCTCCCTCTCATAGCCTCTTTCATAGTAGATCCCATCATTTTGAGTTAAATGTGTTCAAAAGTCTGAAAATCTGTGTGTAACTTTAAGGAACATCACTACCAAGCACTTTTTTTCTGCACTTTGGGTGTTTTTCCATAAAATGTAGTTTTTATGTGTGTACAACTGTTCAGAACTGTGTTAGGTAACCATGTACCGATTAGCATCTTTGAGCTGGACTCAAAAGTTTCTCAAATTGTCACTACCGAAACAGTCACTACTGAAATGGCATTGTTTTTTGGGGGTTATTCGATAAAATTTAGTTTTTATGTTTGTACAACTATTCAGAACTGTGTTAGCTAACCATGTGCTGATTAGTATCTATGAGTTGGACTCAAAGGATCAAAAATTGTCACTACCGAAACATGTCTTCATTGTTTTGGTAGTGACAAAAGGGAACAATCATTTATTTGGGGAAAAATAAGCAAAACTTTAGTACAGTTATGCAAATCATTAGTATTTTAGTATGTTTTAGTATGCGTGTTAAAATTCTATAAGATGTGGTCGCTACCGAAAATGTGTAGTCACGACCGAAACATGGGATGTTTTATCAAAAATAAAGTATATTTAATTATCAACTAAGATGTTATTATAGTGTTTGGTTCAATATATTTTCAAACTAATGAATCCTTAACTTTGAAATCAGTACGATAAACATTACGCCTTTTACAAAGAAAGATTGGATTCAAAACACAACTAATCTCATAAATTACACTTGAAATATTGTTAAAATTGTAATTGTTATTGATTTACCTGTGAAAACTTTAAAAAAAATAGCAAAAAATATATTTACAAGGAAGATGTAAACAAAATCTTGATCGGTCAATATAACCCTTCTTATTAAATTATTTATTATTGTGTTTCGGTAGTGACAATATTGGGGAGAGGAAAAAAACTTTCTGAAAATACAATATGAGAATTAACTGCACGATTACTAGAAATGTTGGATATTATACAATTTGCATACATAAATTTGTGAAAAAGGACAATTTTTTTTCAAGACGTTTGCAATTCTGACTTTGAACCAATTCTGTAGAACAGCCCATATATGAGATTTTAGATGATTAAGATGTCAGCGATCCTATTTATCTCCATATCTCCTCATGCCTGGTCCTGTTTATCTCCTCAGGTTAAGTCAACTGTTCCACAGGCCTCATCTGAACATCACCAATCTAGAGAGAAGGAAAAAACAATGACATGAAATCTTCCTAGAAAATACACTGCAGAAAATTCCCACTGCAGCTCAAGCTGATTGTATATTTGTATATATGAACAATCTCAGCAATAATTTACAGCACAACAGTTTTCTTCAGTGATGGATGATGCTTACTTGAACATGAGGAGGAGCACTTAGGACATACACCACTGCGTTCGCTATGTCATCTGCTTGCAGACACTGTAAATAACATTTAGATATTTAAAAGTGTAAGCAATAATGTACAACATATTGTATAAACAGGAATCAGGATTTGTCTATACCTTTATACTTTTGTACGAAGCTGCAGCCTTTTCTTGGTTTTGACTAAAGAGCCGGTACGCAAATTCTGTCTCCACTAAACCCGGAGATATACACTGTTAAAGAAAGAGCAATCTTAAAGTCTTAGAACAGACACACAATCACTTTACCTAAATAAAGTGTTCATCCAAAACAATTCTTGTTCATCCTGCTCTTACTGTGGCACGTATGTGGGTTTTGGCCTCGCGTAACTCTTGCCGCAGACCTTCAGTCAGAGCAGTCACGGCATATTTGCTGGCGGTGTAGAAGTGTATATCGGCGTTGTTAACGACCCGGTGTCCACTCATGCTAAAACACCAAGATATTTAAGGATGTTTTTTTGCCTCAGCACAGGTTTGAATTTGAATACATGCGAAAATGTCTATTAAAACATTCTTGTACCTGTTAATATTAATGATATGGCCATCACCAATATTTCTTTCCTTCATTGACTGGTAAGCCTCACGGACGCATACTGACAGGCCAATGACATTCACCTGAAAAAAAGTAAAAAAAATAAAATAAAAAAATAAAAAATATTTCATGAAATGGTTTATAGTCTGAGAAGTTTAACAACTTGCTTGACTCGGTAAACCGAGATTCCTTTCTTTTTTAAATCCAACAATTAAGACATTTTGAGGTAAACCAGGTTCTTGTCTGATAAAGCAAAAAAATAGTTAATAGCACAAAAAATAGGTTATATATGTGTTTTTCAACAATACATAGAGAAAACAGTTGGTTTTAATAGCATTTAAACATTGCATTCAAATTATAATTGTAAAAAAAAAAAAAAAAAAAAAATTATATTGTGATTCACTTTTATAAACTGGCACATACAACAAACTGGATGTGGACATGAATTTATAATAATCACCCTTAAAGGGATAGTTCATCCAAAAATGAAAATTACTCCCCCTCAAGCTGTTCCAAACTCATGAGTTTCTTTCTTCTGTTGAACGCAAAGGAAGATATTGTGAAGAATGTTGATAACCATAGTATTTTTTTCCTACTATGGAAGTCAATGGCTATCGTCAACTGTTTGGTTACCAACATTCTTTGAAATATCTTCCTTTGTGTTCAACAGAAGAAAGAAACTCATACAAGGTGAGTAAATTATAACAAAATTAAAAATTTTGGGTGAACTATCCCTTTAATAATAAATGTAAAAAAAAAAAAAAAAAAAAAAAAAAAAACATAATATGCACGCCGTGATGTCAGAGAGCACGTGATGACGTAAACGAATCACTGAATTGTTCAAATCGGTTCACTGAAAGAACCGATTCGCGGAAATGAATCACTGACTGGCTTTAAGTCGCTATTCATTTACTTACATCCATCATGTTCTTCCAGCCACTGGTTTTACCACTCAATAGAGGCTCTGGAAGAGCCAAACCAGCATTATTAATGCACACGTCAATGCCCTGATGTTGAGCTTTGATCCAGGAGAACATGGATAACACTTCGTCCTCTACAGACAGATCACATTTATACGGGAACAGAGTGCCGCTGAATCCACTACTGACACATTCTGCTGCCAAATTCTGCAAGACAAAAAAACAACAACACGTGATTCTTCAACTTGTTAGTAGGCCTTCATTTACTTCTCGTAAGCAGTGAACCGTAGTGCTGTTTGCTCATTAACAGTAGATTACCTCTATTTGCTGTAGATTTCTGGCACATCCGACCACCTTCATGCCATGCTGCACAAGAGACTTTGCGATTGCAGCTCCGATTCCCACTGAAGCACCAGTGACAAGAGCAACCCTTCCTTTCCAGCGATCCATGTTACAAGTTACTCTCAGGAAGATCAAGTGCTGGACAGCTGACTGTGCAGTCACACTTTTGTGCAGTGATGATCAGGGGGTTGCCAGGTCCAGCAAAGCTTTCCGGCCCAAAGTTGTTTGAAAACCTGCACTCCGACAACTGCTGGATTTTCCACCCAGGACCTTACAGTTTCCCGCTCCATTTATCTGATTTGTGTATATTATATGATTTATTTTATTTGATACTTCAGCTTAGAACTATGCATAGAACTTATTACAATGATTTTTCATTTTTCCCAGTCTTTTTGATAGTCTACATCTTAAATTACATTTTCTTTTAAATGGAAAATTCCTAAAGTTCCCACTTCCTTCTGTCCCTCTCCTCTCTCTTTTTGGTTGCCAGATATTCGATACCAATATCAAATCACCCAACTTGGCGAGTTGAGACTTGGCGTCTTCAGAGAATCTGGCCAATGAAAACAATTCCTTTTTATCCCATACAACTATAACAGGTGCAATAAAATCTACAGTAGGTTGAAAGTGTTCAGGCTATAAATTTTTTAAATTAAGTTTTATACATTGAAATAAACAATTATCAATTAATTAATTGTTAATTTGTTTGTTCATCTGTTTTACAATTTAGACTGAACAATTGGACCTACCAATACAGAAAAACAAGTATACAGTAACAAATAGGATTTAAAGTAGGATATATATATATATATATATATATATATATATATATATATATATATATATATATATATATATATATATATATAGGATATAATATATACAGTGCAGTCCAAAAGTTTGGAACCACTAAGATTTTTAATGTTTTTAAAAGAAGTTTCGTCTGCTCACCAAGGCTACATTTATTTAATTAAAAATACAGTAAAAAACAGTAATATTGTGAAATATTATTACAATTTAAAATAACTGTGTACTATTTAAATATATTTGACAAAGTAATTTATTCCTGTGATGCAAAGCTGAATTTTCAGCATCGTTACTCCAGTCTTCAGTGTCACATGATCCTTCAGAAATCATTCTAATATGCTGATTTGCTGCTCAATAAACATTTATGATTATTTTCAATGTTGAAAACTGTTGTGTACTTTTTTTTTTCAGGATTCCTTGATGAATAGAAGTTCAAAAGAACAGCATTTATCTGAAATACAAAGCTTTTGTAACATTTTACACTACCGTTCAAAAGTTTGGGGTCAGTAAGAATTTTTATTTTTTTGAAAAGAAATTAAAGAAATGAATACTTTTATTCAACAAGGATGCATTAAATCAATCAAAAGTGGCAGTAAAGACATTTATAATGTTACAAAAGATTAGATTTCAGATAAACACTGTTCTTTTGAACTTTCTATTCATCAAATAATCCTGAAAAAAATATTGTACACAAATATTTTGTACAATTGTACACATTAAATGTTTCTTGAGCAGCAGATCAGCATATTAGAATTATTTGTGAAGGATCATGTGACACTGAAGACTGGAGTAATGATGCTGAAAATTCAGCTTTGCCATCACAGGAATAAATTACTTTGTGAAATATATTCAAATAGAAAACAGTTATTTTAAATTGTAATAATATTTCACAATATTACTGTTTTTTACTGTATTTTTAATTAAATAAATGTAGCCTTGGTGAGCAGACGAAACTTCTTTTAAAAACATTAAAAATCTTAGTGGTTCCAAACTTTTGGACTGTACTGTATATATTTACATTCTTATAACAGACACAGCTAATTATTGTAGTGTATAAATAGGCTATTGCATCTTGTTGTCTGAAAACTTGAATGCTGACTGTATATTCAGTTTGAATACACTAAAATATTTAGAGGTAATTGTAGGCACGGATAACATGATTATTGGTGGGTTTCACTGAAAAACAACAAAAAATATGCCCACTACATATTGTATAACATTTAATTTTTATAAAAGCAGTTGCAAATTCAGTTTATACTTAAAATCATCAGCCATGTTTGTGAGGCAATAAAATGTACAGATTTTTTCCCTCCTTCACTTTATAAATGTTGTCAGTTATTTGTTTAACAGTTAACACTTTTCTTTTTAAAGAAAAAAGCTATTTGATAGTTTCATCACAAACACTTCATGAAAAGCATGACATAAATCCCTCTTTTTTTATTAGTGCATCACTTAAATAGCAACTCAGAACCGCAGGCACAGAACTGAACAGAAATGTATAAAAAGCATCAGATTTCCTCAACAATCTTCAAAACATTTGTTCATTTGTGAATGTTCATCACTATAATCAATGTAAAGCAAAAATTAACACATTCTGCATTTTGCAAGACTGATAACTCAATACTTGAGCACAAAAGCGTACTTTGCATAATTTATTTTTTCAAAACTTTCTTTTTTTAATTACATAGATTTGATTAATACAGGTATTTAAAAAAATGTAAACTTCATGATCAGACACATCAGTGTTCTGTGTTCTTGTTATTTGTATTTCAAAAGATCTGGGGTGCAGAAACAGTTTATAGAGACATTCATGTGGTTTTCCCCATAATATTTGAAACTATATATGAGCCTTTAGGATGATTAAGATGTCAGCGATGCCTGGTCCTGTTTATCTCCTCAGGGTAAGTCAACTGTTCCACAGGTCTCATCAAAATGTCACCAATCTAGAGATGAGGAAAGAAAAAACAATTACATGAAATCTTCCTAGAAAATGCACTGCATAAAATTCCCACTGCAGCTCAAGCTCATTTGTATGAACAATCTCAGTGATAATTTACAGCACAATAGTTCCCTTTTGATACTTCCACTCATACTGTGGATGGGGAAAAACTCCTTTTTCTCTGATTCACTGAAGCCTTTTTCAATAACGCAGTGTAGCTGCACGGCCATTGGTTCGAGCAGTGTAACTTTTTGAACCAATGACGGTGCAGCGGAGCTGCGCGAGCCTATGGTGATGCAGCGTACCGGAACCCGCCAAACTGGGCAGGGCATCTGGCTATATAAGCAGGCATTTCGCTATAGGAAATCAGCCAGTGACGACAGTCATCTCTTCGCTGTTACCAAGACAACTGAATGCCTTCTCGCAGTTGACATGCCTCGCAGCCGATCTGGCATCGCATGTTCTGGGCAAGCTGAACCAGGGAGCAGACATGCTGTCTCGAAGCAACGTCCCCTCAGACGAGTGGACGCTCTACCCCCAGAGGGTTCTCAAAATTTGGGAAATTTTCAGGAGGACAACTCCTGAAGATCCTCCAGAAGGCAACTCTCACTGCCCAACCTTCTTTTTGAAGGACAGGGATGCGCTGGCCCAAGACTGGTCCAATCTCCTCCTCTACACTTTTCCCCCGATCGCTCTGATCCCTCAGGTCATCAGACGCATCAGGGAGGACAAACACAAAGTACTCCTGGTGGCCCCGCTCTGGAGGAACCAGCCTTTTTTCTCAGAGCTGTCTCAGCTGTTGATAACAGCCCCATGGCCAATCCCCCTGAGACGGGACCTCCTCTCTCAGGCGAACAGGACAATCTGGCACCCCCAGCCAAGCTGTGGGCTCTGCACCTTTGGCCTCTCAATGGGAGCCTGCTAACCTCCTCGAGAGTATGTTAAATACTATATCTCAGGCTAGAGCCCCGTATACGAAACGCCTCTATGCCCTGAAAGGTTCAGTCTGCTCCGCCAGTTGTACAGCCTGGAACGAAGACCTGACTTTTTGTGACATATCGTCAGTATTATCATTTCTCCAGGAGCGTTCGGACAAGGGCCTCACTCCCTTCACGCTAAAAGTGTACGTGGCAGCCATAGCAGCAAAAATGCCCCCATTGCTGGCCAGTCGGTGGGAAAAAAACGGCCTAGTTGTTCGTTTCTTGAGAGGTTGTAGGAGATTAAATCCCCCTCGTCCTCTGACCGTCCCCACCTGGGACCTCTCCACAGTCCTCAGAGCGCTCAAGGGTCCTTCATTTGAACCGCTACGGTCAGCTGACCTTCGGCCCCTCTCACTTAAGACCAATCTGCTACTGGCTCTAGTATCTGTCAAGCATGTAGGCAATTTGCAGGCCATCTCCATGAGCCCTGCATGTCTCGAATTTGGGTTTAATGACTTGAAGGTTGTCCTGAAACCCAGGCATGGCTGCATACCTAACCTGTGCTCTGAATGGAGTTGAGAGCAGTTTATCACTCTCACAGTGCTACCTACCTTGGGGGACAAGCGTGAGTTGGGTTTACTCTGCCCCGTTAGGGCATTGAGGACGTACATTGACCGTTCCACGCTCTTTCAGCAGTCAGAACAGCTCATTGTGTGCTTTGGTGGCCGCACCAAGGGGCTTCTGGTCACAAAGCAGAGACTTTCGCGTTGGATCATTGACGCTATCGCTCTATGGGGCCTGGATTGCCCCATAGGAGTACGAGCCCACTCCACTAGAGGAATGGCCTCTTCTTGCGCCTGGTCTAGTGGTGTTTCCATTAAAGACATGTGTGAGGCAGCCAGCTGGTCCTCGCCATCCATGCTTGTCAGGTTTTATAACCTGGACGTCCCGACGTTACTTGACGGCTTCTACGTAGCCCATCAATCATGCTGTTGTTATATGGGAGCCAGCTCCCTTTTTAAGGATGTGTAACTATGAGGGTGCGACGGCTTTGCCTCCCTACTTATCCCCTATGCACCTTTGGTGCCTAAAATAGGTCCAGTCATTCCCTCCCATGGCACGGCATGATTGAATTCGTTCCCCATCCGCAGTATGAGTGGAAGTATCGAAAGGGAAAGTACTCTGTTACGAAGTATGAGTCGAAGTATCTCAGGAAACCGATGTTATGTTCGTAACTGAGTACGTTTTCTTCAGTGATGGATGATGCTTACTTGAACATGAGGAGGAGCACTTAGGACATACACCACTGCGTTCGCTATGTCATCTGCTTGCAGACACTGTGAATAACATTTAAATATTTAAAAGTGTAAGCAATAATGTACAACATATTGTATAAACAGGAATCAGGATTTGTCTATACCTTTATACATTTGTAGGCAGCCTCAGCCTTTTCTGGGTTTTGACTAAAGAGCCGGTAGGCAAATTCTGTCTCCACAAAACCAGGAGATATACACTGTTAAAGAAAGAGCAATCTTAGTGCCAACAAGTCTTTGGACATGCAATAATCATATTACATAAATAAAGTGTTGATCTGAAGCAGCTCTTACTGTGGCACGTATGTGGGTTTTGGCCTCGCGTAACTCTTGCCGGAGACCTTCAGTCAGAGCAGTCACGGCATATGGTTAGCAGCGTAGAAGTGTGCATCAGCGTTGTTAACGACCCGGTGTCCACTCGTGCTAAAACACCAAGATATTTAAGGATATTGAATGTTTTTGCCTCAGCACAGGTTTGAATTAGAATACAGGCAAAAATGTCAAATAAAACATTCTTGTACCTGTTAATATTAATGATATGGCCATCATCAATATTTCTTTCTTTCATGGACTGGTAAGCGTCACGGATGCACACTGACAGGCCAAAGACATTCACCTGAAAAAAAAAAAACATTTTTATTTCATGAAAAGGTTTAGTCTGAGGAGTTCAACAGCTCACTTGACTCAGTAAACCTAGATTCATGTCTTTTTTAAAACCAACAATTTGAGTAATCCAGTTTTTTGACTGATAAAGAAAAAAAATGACTTTATTAGCCCAACAAATTGGCTATATGTGATCAGAGAAAACAGCTGCTTTTAATAGCATTGTATTCAAAAATGCAAATTATAATTGTAAATTTAATTGTAAAAGTAAATCGTTTTTAAAAACTGGCGCATACAGCAAACTGAACGTGGACACGTGCATAGTTGGATAGTTCACCCAAAAATGAAAATTACTCCCCCTCAAGTTGTTCCAAACTCTTATGAATTTCTTTCTTCTGTTGAACACAAAAGATGTTTTGAAGAATGTCGATAACCAGACAGTTGATGGTAGCTATTTTTTCCTACTATGGAAGTCAATGGCTATCGTCAACTGTTTGGTTACCAACATCGAAACATCATTACACTGATCGAAGAGGACACTGCGTTTCAGCTGAAGGATCCTGAGATAAATACGGTATCAATGTTTCCCCTTGTACAGACTTACACTCCGCCCATGGCAACCCGCAGACCTAGGAACACGAAAATGAAGAGAATCAGGGAGCGAGGAAACCGAGAAAAGCGTGGAAAATTTAAGAGAGAGTGATATTCAATAAGCTCCACATCTTAACTTCTAGGCTGCCATACGATATGCAGCAAATCTGTTTTAATAAGCAGCATGTTTTTACCTACTCTGTTTTTATAGCTCCAATGATGGTAGACTGACACTGGCACGGATCAGTTTTATAAAGCATGTGTTTCTCGACATGATTCCTGAATAAAGTAAATAAGAGCACTGGTGGTTCTCGTATATCGTCGTTTAAGAAAACAATCCTCTGCTACACAGTATGGGTTTTGTTTTTAATAAACAGTGTTAAGTGTACTTCCAGGTGACCTGATTATTTACAGTATTTGCCCTCCTGTCTAGAGCATTTATGATGGTTTTTGTTCTAGCACAGACTTTGGCCCTTCATTTTGGCCATTTGCCAGTGGACTTAAGCAGAAAGGGTCACATTCTTCGCAAAGGATAATCTGTGTCACGAAAGGATAATCTGTGTCACAAAATTTGCCTGACTACACACTCATAGACTTCTTCTGTGATGGCGTGAACCAACCACTCAAATCACAACTCATCTCTAAGTAATTTCATGGATTACGCTTTATTGACTGTTGGCTCTCTGTTTACTGTGGGTCTCGCAGAGAAATGCGACACCATGGTGAATCACGTAATGGCTGCCGCGCCAAGGAACACGCACAAAATGGCGGCTACCTTCACACCAACAACAGTTCATGTCTCCGCTGATCGCCCAGATCCACGTCATGTCTCCGCTGATCACCCAGAGCCTCGTCACGTTTTCGTAGATCGTCCAGAGCCAAGTCAAGTCCCTGTTGAACGTCCAGAATCACGTCACGTCTGAATGATCCTCTACTGACTACAGCACGAGCGGCTGGCATTCCTAAGCCTCCGCTGGCCGCTTCGTTCTCAAGTTCGCCGGTTGCAACGCACTCAAATTCACCAGTTGCAACGCACTCAAAGTCGCCGGTTGCAACGCACTCAAAGTCGCCGGTTACAATGCACTCAAAGTCGCCGGTTGCAACACACTCAAAGTCGCCGTTTGTAATGCACCCAAAGTCGCTGGTAGCGACGCACTCAAATTTGCCAGTTGCGACGCACTTAAATTCGCCGGTTGCGACGCACTCAAGTTGGCCGACCCCTCTGTGCTTATGGATGTAGGGGGCGTTCCAGCCATTGAGTCCGCTCCAGAACCCGCTTCAGCCAGTGAGTCTGCTCCAGAACCCGCTCCAACTGGTGAACCATAGCCTCATCCTCGGAAGAGGAGGAGGAGGAAGAAGGCTTCTTCCGTTCTTCAAGGCTCAGAAGCCTTTCAAGAGCCCGCTGTGGGTCCGGAGACCACTCCAAAGGTCTCTCCTGCGCCGCCCAAGCTTCTAGCCCTGCCAGCACCGAGTTCCTGGAACCTGCATTGGAGACTCCGTTCCTGTCTGCCGTTAGATCTCCAATGCACCCAACCCCCCTCCCTAGCTGTTCCTTTTACTCCGCAAGGACGCGCCTTCCGGGAGGGGGGCGTTATGTCACGATCACCGTCTGCTCCTGTCAATTCCCGGACTACATTTCCCATAATCCTCTCTGCCAATCACCTGCACTCACTCCACTAATCACTCCACTAATCACCACACCCAGCTGCAGCTCATTACCAGGACTATAAAGGACTGTCACACACACTACCTCACCGCGAAGTCTTGTTAACTATTGTTGCAATTCCAAGCGTTACCCTCTGTTCATCCTGTCTGTTCATCCTGTCTGTTCATCCTGTCTGTTCATCCTGTCTGTTCATCCTGTCTGTTCATCCTGTCTGTTCATCCTGTCTGTTCATCCTGTCTGTTCCTGTTCCTGCTTTTGACCCTCGCTTTGTTATCCTGTTCCGTGATTGATATCTGCCTGCCTCTGACCATTGCCTGAATTCTGACCACGATTCTGCCTGTTCCTTGTGATTCCTGTTTGCTCCTGTCTGACCCTGCCTGTATGACCACTCTACTTCAATAAAAGCTTGCAAATGGATCTTACCATGAGTCCCGAATCGTTACAATCTGGTTTAGGTACCTCACCCAGCTTTCGACTTTAAATGAGTATTGTAACACTGGACTCAAATCTCCCATCAGCTGACCCTCACATGCTCTTGTTGGAAAGTGAAGCCTTTGCAGAAACGCAGTCTGAAGTATGCAGGTGAAGATGTATGTGATTTAAGCCACAGTGTTACAATAATGCATATAAAGAATTATTTAATGTAGAGGCTTAGACATTTATGTTTAATCAGGGTGTGAATTTTTAGGGTTTGGGGAGGTATGACCTCCTAATTAAGACTTGAACTATTAAGGTTGGGGCTCTTGAAAGTATATATGCTTCAAAAGGGATTTTAAATGTTTCAATAACCACAAAAGTTAGTCAAGGTGTATATATAAAATTATATACATACATACAGTGATGTTTTGCTCAGGTCATAATATGAATAAATATGGGTGATCCCTCATATGAATAGTGAAAATCCCACAAAGAATGTGTTGCACACATTATTTATATATATATATATATATATAGGGCTTGACATTAACACCCTCCAACCCGCCAAATGCGTGTAGATTTCAGCTGTGGCGGGTAAGACAGCCACTCCCACTAGCCACTTTGGCGGGTTGAATATAATTTCAGTTTACAGCCAAATGATCGTCGAAGATCGTCGTAGCACAAAATTACAATCCAATCACACAATTCGTTATTTACGTGCAGTTAGTGAAGGAGGGATAGGCGGAATTGCGCTGAATGACACACAACAGAAGCGCTCTCTCGCGTGTGCGCGAACAGTTCTCCTCGTGCCTGAATAGTCAAATACACGTGCACACAGATGTCTAAATGTCCATCGTGTGGAGTATCTAACGTGAATACAGTCGGTTATGGCTTAAGTGGACGTAAACAGGTGGGTAATAACTGAATATGCGTCAATTAAGTCCATGCATTCAGCAGCCCAATTAAATAGGCCTACCTGTCTGTCATTAATGTTAATCAAACAACAAAAGATGTTAAATAAATGTAGGCTATATGTAAAATAAACATAGTGTATCTGAAAAAAGATTATTTTTAATTTACTATTGTTTTTGTAATTTTCTGCTTTGTTCTTTTATATAGCCTACACAAATAACTTATACAATTTCTCATATTAGCCCATGCTCATATTGTCCACCTCTTGCCCACATGTACATACCAGCTGATATACAACGTAGTCTTGATTTGGGTGGTCACTCTGCATTTAAAAGTTTGAAAGGGTTTTAAATCTTCTAAATCAAGTAAAATGACTCAAAATAAAGTAATTTAAGCATAACAAAGTCAACTTTAATAATATAAAATGTAATTTACCAACAGCAAAATTATGGCCAGTGAAAATGCTGAGTGGCTAGTAACTTTGGAAAACCACTAGCCACAGTGGCTGGTGAGCAAAAAAGTGAATGTCAAACCCTATATATATATATATATAGCATTTAAATCGATTAATCACGATTAATTGCATCCAACATACACAGACATGCATGCACACAGACAAGAATATAATATATATAAATATAATAATATGTATATAGACACATACAGACTTTTATGTTAGATGCGATTAATCGATTTAAATTAATGCTATATATATTAATCTGACAGCACTAATATATATGTATGTATGTATATTGTAACGAAGGGAGACTCAGGCAGGGGATCCAAATGCAGCGTTTTATTAAAAGTGAGCGTGGTCGTACAAGCAGGGTCACACAGGGGTAAACAGGAACAGGCAGAATCGTAGTCAGGGTACAGGCAAAGGATCGAGGCAAGCAGCGATGGGTCGTAAAACAGGAATCAGGCAGAAACAGTAACAAAACAGGCAGACAGGGAATAAACGCTCAGAATTGTAACAATATTAGCAAGACTTCGCGGTGAGGTGGTGTGTGTGAAAGTCCTTTAAAGTCCTGGTAATGAGCTGCAGCTGGGTGTGGTAATTAGTGATTAGTGTGAACATGTGACTGGCAGGGAGGATTGTGGGAAATGAAGTCCAGGAACAGACGGTGATCATGACATAATGCCCCCCTCCTGGAAGGCGCGTCCTCGCGACGTAAACAGAACAGCTGGTGGGGGGGGGTGCATTGGAGACTGGTATGCAGACAGGAACAGGGTCCCGAATGCAGGTTCCAGGAACTCAGGCCAGGGTCAGATGCCACGGATAGCCAGGACCGATCAGAGGTGCCAGGAATCCACGGCAGGTCAGGTGGTTCGGGCAGCCACGGCAGGTCAGGTGGCTCGGGCAGCCACGGCAGGTCAGCTGGCTCGGGCAGCCACGGCAGGTCAGCTGGCTCGGGCAGCCACGGCAGGTCAGCTGGCTCGGGCAGCCACGGCAGGTCAGCTGGCTCGGGCAGCCAAGGCAGGTCAGCTGGCTCGGGCAGCCAAGGCAGGTCAGCTGGCTCGGGCAGCCACGGCAGGTCAGGTGGTTTGGGCAGCCACGGCAGGACAGAGTCCATAGATGATCCCAGCGGGTCAGAGTCCATTAGTGGCCATAATAAATTGCAGTCCAAAGGTGGCCATAACGGTTCAAAGGCCCATGACAGCAGTGGCCGGGCAAGCTCCCCACCCTCAGGTATACTGCCCCCCCCAAAAAAATTCTTGGGGATTTCAACGGGGTCCGTTGCGGGCTCATGGGCAAGGAGCTCGGGTGGCTCCGGCAGGGCAAGACGCTTGAGTGGCGCTGGCAGAGCAAGGAGCTTGGGCGGCGCTGGCAGAGCAAGTAGCTTAGGTGACGCTGGCAGGGCTAGGAGCTTGGGTGGTGCTGGCAGAGCAAGGAGCTCGGGTGGTGCCGGCAGGGCAAGGAGCTCAGGTGGCACCGGCAGGGCAAGACGCTTGGGCGCAGCAAGAAAGACCTCTGGAGTGGTCTCCGGGCCCACAGCGGGCTCTGGGAAGGCCTCCGATCCCTGAAGAATGAAAGAAGCCTTCTTCCTCCTCTTCCGAGGGTGAGGTGATGGTTCACCGGTTGGAGCGGGTTCTGGAGCGGACTCAATGGCTGGAACGCCCCCTACATCCTTGAGCACCGCAGTGGCGGCCATCTTGCCCTTGGGCACTGGCAAAGCAGCCATCTTGTCCATTGCGTCCAGGGCGCTTGAGTGCGTTGCAACTGGCGAACTTGACTGCGTTGCAACCGGCGAACATGAGTCCATAGCAACCGGCGAACTTGAGTGCGTTGCAATCGGCGAACATGAGTCCATAGCAACTGGCGAACTTGAGAGCGTTGCAACAGACGAACTTGAGTGCGAAGCGGCCGGCTGGCTTCAGTGCGAAGCGGGCGGCTGGCTTGCGTGCGAAGCGTCCGACGAGCTTGAGTGCGAAGCGGCCGCCGGGCTTGAGTGCAGAGCGACCGGCTGGCTTGAGTGTGGAGCGACCGGCTGGCTTGAGAGCGAAGCGGCCGTCTGAGGCTTCGGAATGCCAGCCGCTCGAGCTGAAGTCAGCGGAGGATCAGCCACACTGGAACGTAGTCCTCTGCGCCCTTGGACAGATCCAGAGACGTGACGTGGCTCTGGGCGATCAGCGGAGACAGAACGTGGCTCTGGGCGATCAGTGAAGACGTGATGTGATGTTGTAGTGGCCGCCATTTTGTGAGTGCTCTCTTGAGTGGCAGCCATTACGTGATTCAGCGTGGCGTCGTGTTCCTCCGCGACACCCACAGTAAAGGAAGATCTGCTCAGTTGCAAAGCAAGCTCAATATATTGTTCTAATGTCCCGTCTGGCTTATGTAATGGCATAACGGATCTGAGCGGTTCAGACAGTCCTCCGTGAAAGAATATCATAAGACATACCTCGTCAAAGCAAGCCAAATGCGCCAGTCCAATAAAGTCTTTGACAATCCTCTATGGATCTGTCTCCTTGTTGGAGACCTATTAGCTGGGCAGATGGGTTCATGGTGGACGTGACAGGAACACTCACAAAAGCTGCTGGATCTGTGTTGGCGAAGTCTTCTGTAACGAAGGGAGACTCAGGCAGGGGATCCAAATGCACGTTTTATTAAAAGTGAGCGTGGTCAAACAGGGGTAAACAGGGGTAAACAGGAACAGCAAGGGACAGTCAGAATCGTAGTCAGGGTACAGGCAAAGGATCGAGGCAAACAGCGATGGGTCGTAAAACAGGAGTCAGGCAGAAACAGTAACAAAACAGGCAGACAGGGAATAAACGCTCAGAATTGTAACAATGTTAGCAAGACTTCGAGGTGAGGTGGTGTGTGTGAAAGTCCTTTATAGTCCTGGTAATGAGCTGCAGCTGGGTGTGGTGATTAGTGATTAGTGTGAACATGTGACTGGCAGGGAGGATTGTGGGAAATGAAGTCCGGGAACTGACAGGAACAGACGGTGATCATGACATATATAATATATAGTGCTGTCAAATCGATTAATTGCAATTAATCGCATATAACATATAAGTCTGTGTTTACCTAATATATGTGTCTGTGTGTATGCACATGTCTGTGTATGTTGGATGCGATTAATTGATTTAAATTAATGTGATAATATATGCGCAACATGTTTTTTGTGGGATTTCCATTATTCAAATGAGGAACCACCCAAATTTATTCATAATATGGCCTGAGCAGAACATCACCCCATTTTGCATCACACCAACTTCCTCCTCCGTGACCCTGCTGTACTCAGCAGTTTCAGAATGAGCTCAAACAATGTGAAGTCTCATACCAGCTCCCTGGTTCCCAGACATGGAAAAATAATCCAGCATTCAGAGGGTGTAGGCATTATGAAGTAATATACAATAGTATCACTTACAAAGCATAAAAGGCAATTCACGACTGATTCCACAGCATTTTGTGCTGTTACGGTCATGGAAATGGGGTTAAGAGGGCGGGACAGTGTTCCCATGAGAACAAGAGGCTTTTGCTGAGTAACTGCACGTTCTGTCCACATGCTGATATGAGACGGGTCATCTAAAGACAACAGAGGAACTGGAATGAAGGTGAGGGGGTAATAACTAATGGCGTAATAACTAAATAAATCATTTTTGGTTTAAAGCAAGAAAATTGTAATGCGCTTTACCGTTTTAATACTTTAATGGCAAAACAATGAGCACTTAATGCAAAGCCTTAACACACATATACTTGTCTGGACTGAACATTTCTGGTTGCTAGGTAATTTTCCCTGAGATGCCAATCATGCATGAGGAGGAGACACTGGGCCAAGAGCTGCAACAGAGCCTTAAAACTGATGCAAGAGCAAATATCAGTTTAATGATTATCATGTTGATCATAATGACACTGGAAAGCAGCATTTATATTTTAAAACCTTTCATTACTATACTATACAACACTACTGTTTTTGGAGGAAACAAGGTGACAGACTCTTTCAGTATTCTCAACCATATACGTCAAGTTAAATCATTTATTAAGGTTTTGTTTTGTTTTTGCTTTTCAGTATTCAACAGCTGTCACGCTTTCAGAGAAAACCAGAAAAACCAGAAAGAGTAAAGACCTACCTGGTAGTTTCTTCACACACACTTAAGGAATCAAAATACAATTTATTTTAAAGAGGAAGTTAGGTCTAGTCATGGATGTAATAGCACTGTCCATTCAAAAATATGATGAGAGATGATCATGTTGTTCAAACTCGCATGATTTTCTTTACCCATAAAACATGTCTGAAAAATATATTTGCTGTTCTTTGCCATATAATGAATAAGGACTTGAGATGTCATCTCCACAATAATCATAAAAAAAATCTCCATATATGTATCATAAAATACCGCACTTATAGTTGCACTTATATACTTATATACTCAGAAGTGAATGCAAATGTTTTGAAGATTTTTTTTATCATTAATTCTTACATAATTTGTTCACTTGTAAACATTTTTCACTATGTAATGCTAACTAAATATGACTGATTCCACAAGAGTTTTATTTCCAAAAATGTATTCTGATGTCATGTATTAATGTATCAGGTTACAAGGGTTTATGGTTTTGTGTTACTAAAGTCAACACATTACTCAGTCTGACTCACGCCAATGACGCAATATGACCCTGCAATGTTGAGCTGTAAATTCAGAGCTAAAATACAGTTTGTGAAGAAGCATAACTATGCCAAGCAAAATAAATGACACTGATTCTGCATTTTGCAAGCCTTATAAATGTTTTTAATATTTAATATTTAATTAAACAGAACCAAGAGGATTTGTTTCTAAAAATCCTGATTTTAGTCTTTCTAGTAACATTTGCAATAATAGTAATTGTACTATTATTAGTAAATAAAATAGTAAATCAATAATTATACAAAATTGTACTTCAAGGTGAAGCAGAGCAGTGTTCTGTGCTTGATCATTGTCACGAGGTATCAGAGACGCTTGATCCTGTTTATCTGTTACATCGTCTGCTCAACGGGCGTTATCTCAATGTCACCAATCTACACAAAGAGAAAGAAAAAAAAAAAAAAAAGATTTAATCTAGGAAATTTCCCACTGCTGATCTGTATCAGCATAAAGAACAAAGATTTAATTCTTCTCAGCTCATTTCATCAGCAAAACATCCCATAATCTCATAATCAGAAAACTGACAGCAAACATTAACTGCACAATATGGATGATTCTTACTTGAACATGAGGAGGAGCACTGAGGACATACACCACTGCGTCGGTTATGTCAGCTGCTTGCAGGCACTGTAAATATGAGATTTAAATGTGTAAATGATGACCTACAATATGTGTAGAAAGCATGAGAACTTGTCTATACCTTTATACTTTTGTACGTAGCCACAGCTATTTCTGGGTTTTGACTAAAGAGCCGGTAGGCAAATTCTGTCTCCACTAAACCAGGAGATATACCCTGTTAAAGAAAGAGCAATCTTAGTGCCAACAAGTCTTTGGACATACAATAATCATAATATATAAATATAGTGTTAATCTAAAGCAGCTCTTACTGTGGCACGTATGTGAGTTTTGGCCTCGCGTAACTCTTGTCGCAGACCTTCAGTGAGAGCAGTCACGGCATATTTGCTGGCGGTGTAGAAGTGTGCATTGGCGTTGTTGATGACCCGGTGTCCACAAATACTAAAACACATATTTTAAGATACTGAATACTTTGGTGCCTCCTGAATATGCAAACAAAAGGTGCGATAAAATTCTACTGTACCTGTTAATATTAATGATGTGGCCATCATCAACTTTTCTTTCTTTCATGGACTGGTAAGCCTCACGGGTACACACTGACAGGCCAATGACATTCACCTGGAAAAATTGAACATTTTGAGAGGACTAACATTACACATTCTTCATATTGGCATCAGGAATATTTGCTTATTGAGTTACTTACATCCATCATAGTCTTCCAGCCACTGGTTTTACCACTCAGCAGAGGCTCTGGAAGAGCCAAACCAGCATTATTAATGCACACGTCAATGCCCTGATGTTGAACTTTTATCCAGGAGAACATGGATAACACTTCCTCTTCTACAGACAGATCACATTTATACGGGAACAGAGTGCCACTGAATCCACTACTGACACATTCTGCTGCCAAATTCTGTGAAAGGAAAAAGTTCTTTGAGATTCATATTTCATGAAGGTTTTAAAGCTCAAAACTATTATTAATGTTGTTGTATCATGCTATTTTGACAGAATCCAATATACACTGCATTATTCTTATTGAATAACCTTTGTTCACAGCTTTCAGGTATACAGTATTTACATTTATTTCTTTTAGCAGACATATTTATCCGAACCACTTGCAAATGAGGTCTGAGATGGCATTTTTTGGCACAGAACGGAAACTGTGATCGTCTTTTCTTCACTATTGTGTGACGTAGCCTATATCTGAGTGAAATGACTTAAATGACTGGGCAGGACTTAAATTTTGTCCACTGGGAATTGATTGGATTGTTATTGCTGTGATCTCATGTGAGTGACAAGTTGTCACGCCCTCACGCTAGTACGCACGTCATCAGCAGTTTTGGGGAAAGTCACTTTTAAAAGTAATGCATTACAATATCGCATTACTCCCGTTGCGTTAGTTACTTTTTATGAAAAGCAATGCGTTACATTACTTTTGCATTACTTTTTCTCACCTGGGCTGGGCTTGCTTGTTTGTTTTTTAATAACAACAAAAAAGTTTTGTTAGGGCCCTTTCACACCAAAA
The DNA here is from genome assembly GCF_018812025.1 of Megalobrama amblycephala. NCBI lineage: Eukaryota > Metazoa > Chordata > Actinopteri > Cypriniformes > Xenocyprididae > Megalobrama > Megalobrama amblycephala. Next base: position 34,615,601 of record NC_063059.1, on the reverse strand, counting down.
GTGAAATGAATAAGCCTCAGGCTGAAGGAAATGCATATTTACACCTGTACAGTAAAGGGCGCAGCTCAAACAAACCTTTCAGCTGTGCTGCCATTCTGGATTAAAGAAGAATAGGATACAGGAGATGAAAGTTCAACACTCTTATTTCTAAATCTAATCTAAAGTCATTTTTGCTTAGTATGGTTGAATTAGATCATTGAAGGTCAGCAGCAAAGACATTGGTTAATAAAGTGAGATTATATTTGTGTGATTTAATATAGTTAATTATTACATGTTTGTGTAAAATTCTGAGATTGCATTTTACACTTTTTGTTAATTTTGAGGAATACTGAATGTTTTCGTGCAAGTGAGATGAGTAAATGCATGTTCACATTCAGTCTAGAGCTACAATAACTGTCATGTTTACAAAGCAAACAACGCCTCTGCACTTTATTTCTCATGGAGACAGGAGAGCAGTCAGTCAATAAATGTGAAGTAGTAACTTGCATTACTTATTTGAAAAAGTAACTTAGATATTTCGTTGTAAATTGAATGTGTTACTTTACTAGTTACTTGAAAAAGTAATCTGATTACTTAACTCAAGTTACTTGTAATTCGTTACCCCCAACACTGGTTGACGGAGAAGAGATTTTGTTGCAAGTGGGATTAAAGTTATTTGATTAAAGAATACAAGGGCACATTAATTTAAAATACTGCAATATTCCATATATAAAAAAAAAATAAATAAAAAAAAAAACTTTGATTTCATTGTGACTTTTAGTCTTGAAAAGAGACACAACTTCAAAAATGTCCCCATTTTGTGTTCCAAGAAAACAAACTATGATGAAAGTGAGTAGCCTAAATGCTGACAGAAATTAAATTCATATAAATTTTCAAGGTATTTGATAACTGAACACTCTGCAGAATATCTCAAACTTTTTTTTTTTTTGCCAGCTCATATATAGCCTTTAACTTTAGATTTCCACACGATGCCGTTTTTTTCGTCAGCAATCAGCACCATATGCAAACTTTAAATCCTCAGATAGCTGTATATAATTACCTCAATTTGCTTCACATTTCTGGCACATCCGACCACCTTCATGCCATGCTGCACAAGAGACTTTGCGATTGCAGCTCCGATTCCCACTGAAGCACCAGTGACAAGAGCAACCCTGCCTTTCCAGCGATCCATGTTGAAGTTCACAAAACTCTCACAAGAGCTGCTGCCAGTCTGCAGAGCCTCACTGCTATATCTTATATAAACGAACACTCCCTGAGAGTCTAGCCAATAGCAATAAACTTCCGATTCTGCTATTATTTTGCATAGAGTAGGCTTACACAAACGACCCCACGATATCTGCAATAGCAACACCTTTGTCTTATTCTTTAGCAAATGCCACAACAAAAGAAAAAAGTAATAATAGCAAATCAAGATCCATAAGTCAAAGTGAGCAACACACTGTTCAAATGTGCTGCTGCTGCTGCTGTCTTATTTTGGCTATCATCAGTGACACCCAGAAGAAAATATTCCTGAAGTACGACAGAAAAATTAATTTTGCGGCAAACAACACCTCTGTGTCCAAAACAACAACTGACGCTTGCGTTTGAAATGACCCTAAAAGCGTCTCGTCCAGTGATAAGTATTTGACCTTTGCTTTCGTTTCCCTTCTGGACAATACTTAAGAACTCTTTAAAATAAAAACGTGGGAACACGTAGGTTCCAATACATAAGATAAAACCACGTTTGTGAGGTAAAAATAATAATAAATAGACTTTATTATATCCTTGATATTACATTACAAAAAAAAAAATAAAAAAATAATAAATAAATAAAAATACAAAAAATAAAAAACAGAAAGAGCTATTAGAAAAGCACCTAAAGTATTTATCACATTAATGTAATCATTAAAGCTATCATATTTTCTCAAATCATTTCAGTTAAAATAAAAACAAACATCATGATGAGACAGTGTTTTCTGCCTCATAGTCGTGACTTGACAATAATTCACATCATAGCATTTGATTATATTGGACACGTCTGTGATCATCTGTGGACGTTGATCCTTGATACTGGCACTTGATCATGTTTATCTGCTCAGTTTATGTCAACTGCTCCACTGGTCTCATCTGAATGTCACTAATCTACAAAAAGCAAAGAAAAAAATACATTAGTGTTAAATTATTAAATCAAGTTTAATCCTTAAAAATATGTGGATATACTACAACAAAAAAGTGTGAATTAATATTGCTGAAAGACAGCAAACATTAATGCTAATGCTGCAGATAGTTTTCTCCAGCTTACTTGAACATGAGGATTTGCACTGAGGACATACACCACTGCATTTGCAATGTCATCTGCTTGCAGACCCTGTAAATATGATATTTAAATATTATAAAGGGAAACAATGACCTACAAAATGCTCAAGAATCAGACAAGCATCAGGGTTTGTCTATACCTTCATACTTTTATAGGTAGCTGCAGCCTTTTCTTGGTTTTGACTAAAAAGCCGGTAGGTTAACTCCATCTCCACTAAACCAGGACTTATAGATTGTTAAAGAAAGAGCAATATTAGTTCTTTGAAAATTCACACACAATAATCATTTTCATAAATAAAGTTCTTCCTGCTCTTACTGTGGCACGTATGTGGGTTTTGGCCTGGCGTAACTCTTGTCGCAGACCTTCAGTCAGAGCAGTCACGGCATATTTGCTGGCAGTGTAGAAGTGTAGATCGGCATTGTGGAGGACGTGATGTCCACACATACTAAAACATAGGAAGATATTTAAAGATAGTGGATGCTCTGGTGCCTGGCACTGGTATAGGAATATAAATGCGGAAAAAATTTGCGAAAATTTCCAATAAGACATTATAGTACCCATTAATATTAATGATATGGCCATCATCAATATTTCTTTCTTTCATGGACTGGTAAGCCTCACGGGTGCACACTGACAGGCCAAAGACATTCACCTGAAAATTTGAACATTTTGAGATGACTAACATCACACATTCTTCATGTTGGCAGGAATAGGGGTGAGTGGGGTAAGATGAGCCACTTGGCAACTGTACACTTTTATTGTCATGTGACCATACATTATGGAACCACCTATCATTTATTTAAAAAATATGATTATTTGTACACAGAAATATTATTAAAATAGTTTTTAAAAGAGGTAAATTATCTTTGCAGTTTCATATGGGTTTGATTCAGATTTGATGGCCAGTGTGCAATTTACCCACTGACTCGGATCTAACCTGGGCTAAATTGAGCCATAGGAACACTTTTTTTATAAGAAGCCATATTTTTAGAACCCTTTGTCATAGATGTATTCTGATCATTTAAAGTGATAGGCAGCATCCTGAAATTGCTTTAGATACTTTCATCGTACTTCTGCTTCATTTTCCCTTATCTTGAGGACTACATTATTAAAAATGGCTATACCCCACTCGCCCTACCTGCTTATTTGTTTATGGTGAGTTACTTACATCCATCATAGTCCTCCAGCCACTGGTTTTGCCACTCAATAGAGGCTCTGGAAGAGCCAAACCAGCATTATTAATGCACACGTCAATGCCCTGATGTTGAACTTTGATCCAGGAGAACATGGATAACACTTCATCCTCTACAGACAGATCACATTTATATGGGAACAGAGTGCGACTGAATCCACTACTGACACATTCTGCTGCCAATTTCTGTGAAAGGAAAACACTTTGAAATTTAAATTTCATGAACACTCTTAAAAATAAAGGTTCCAAAAGGGGGTTTTCACAGCAATGCCATAGAAGAACCATGTTTGGTTCCCTAACAGAACCTTTCAGTGAACAGTTCTAAAAAGAACCTTTTTTTCTTAGTGTGAAGAACATTCTAAAAATCTAAAGAACTTTTTTTTTTCACTATAAAGAACCTTTTGTGGAATGGAAAGATTCCATGGATGTTAAAGGTTCTTGATGGAACCATAGATGCCAATAAAGAACCTTTATTTGTAAGGGTCAAAGCTCAAAACCATTGGCAGAGGAACAGCAAATAACAGACCAAGCATAAAAAATCATGAGGTTAATTATTAAACTAAGTTTTAGAACTTGGTCCATATAAACACATTGTTCCCTGTAGCATGATAAACCTATATAAGAAATATGAAATGTTATAAAGCATTTTAATTGTTGGCTTAATGACGAATCCTAATCATGTTCTTTTAAACCTGTATGACTTTTTATTGTGTAAATTTTGAAAAATGTTCACGCTGCTTTTTTCTCCATTAAATGACCAGGGCGCTGTCAAACTTTAACAAGTAAGCAGAAAGGTTATCAATAATGAATCAATGGTGACCCACCACACACATTCTCACTGTTTGACTGCTTGTTTCAAGCCATGCATTATTCATTCGTGTACTTCATCATACGCAAACCTTTAATCCTCTGCTACAAATGCATAATGCAAATTACCTCAATTTGCTTCACATTTCTGGCACATCCGACCAACTTCATGCCATGCTGCACAAGAGACTTTGCGATTGCAGCTCCGATTCCCACTGAAGCACCAGTGACAAGAGCAACCCTGCCTTTCCAGCGATCCATAAGTTCACAAAACTGTTACAGAAGAGCTGCTGACAGTCTGCAGTGATCTTTACTCCATGCATTCCCTGTAGTCAATGAATATACTCATTGAGAATCTAGCCAATAGCCATGCACGATTCTTCTACTGTGCCACACCGGATCACTCCTCAGTTCCTCAGAGATTTTTGTGGTGGCAAGTAAATAATGCGAATTCATATAGGTTACTCACACTTTTTTTGTAATAGTAGTAGATTGTTATTGCATCTTCTGCATTTTCCAGTGAGGCAGTTAAATTCAGTTCAGTAAACGTGTGCCATTCAACATTCTTCCTTAAATCTAACATAAATATCAATATTCAATACAGTATAAAAAATAAATAGGCTATTGAATCAAGTTGTCTGAAAACTTGAATTCTCACTGTATATTCACTGTATATTTTAATGCACTAAAATATTTAGATTTATATTTTTAGGCCTACTACATAACATTTCCTTTTTTATAAAAGCAGTTGCTTTTGGGCCTGTAACATAGGGTACTTAAAGTCCTCAGTTTGTGAGGTAATAAATGTGTTAATTTTTCTTCTTGACTTTATAAATGTTGTCAGTTCTCTTTTAAACAGTTGAAACTTTTCTTTTCAAAGAAAAAAAAATCAATTTGATAGATTCATCACAAACACTTGAAGAAAAGCATGACATAAATATCTCTTCTTTTATTAGTGCATCACTTAAAAATATATAGCAGCTCAGAACTGCAGGCACAGAACTGAAAAAGAAATGTATAAAAAGCATCAGATTTCCTCAACAATCTTCAAAACATTTGTGAATATTCATCACTATAATCAATGTAAAGCAAAAAATACACTCATTCTGCATTTTGCAAGATTGATAACTCAATACTTGAGCACAAAAGCTCTTTTTTTTCAAAACTTTCTTTTTTTAATAACAGATTTGATAAATAATTATTTAAAAAATGTAAACTTTATGATCAGACATATCAGTGTTTTGTGTTCTTGTTTTTTGCATAAAGATCTGGAGTGCAGAAACAGTTTATAGGGACATTACTGTGGTTTTCCCTATTTAATATTTGAAACTATTCTACAGAATTGGTGCAAACTGCTGTCCCACAACCAAAAACACATTTAAAAAGCATTTAAGTATTCAGATTTTAGATGTTTACTAAGATCCTTCTATTATCTATTGAATGCCACAATAAAATTTAAAATATCAGTAAGTTTAATATATATATATAAAATCATAATTTATTGGGTACTTTCAATTGGGAGGTGGCTGTCCTGAACCCTAACCCCTAAATTTCAACTTGTGAAAATATTGTTGTTCTTAAAAATAAAGTTTTGATTTTTTTTTTTTTTTTAAAAAGTGAAGCTAAAAAAATAAATATTTATTTTATATTTTATTTTAAAATCATGAAACTTTATGTAAAAAAATGTGTCCTGCATTTTCATGTCACTACCGAAACTGTGTGTTTTAGTTCATTGGCTGGGACTGATTTAACCACCCTTCTACATTTTTGATCAGGAAATATTCCTGTGTCCCTCCCTCTCATAGCCTCTTTCATAGTAGATCCCATCATTTTGAGTTAAATGTGTTCAAAAGTCTGAAAATCTGTGTGTAACTTTAAGGAACATCACTACCAAATACCTTTTTTCTGCATTTAAGCACTTTTTTTGGGTGTTTTTCCATAAAATTTCATTTTTGTGTGTGTGTACAACTGTTCAGAACTGTGTTAGGTAACCATGTACCGATTAGCATCTTTGACCTGGACTCAAAAGTTTCTAAAATTGTCACTACCGAAACAACATCGTTTTTGGGGGTTATTCGATAAAATTTAGTTTTTGTGTGTGTACAACTGTTCAGAACTGTGTTAGGTAACCATGTACCGATTAGCATCTTTGAACTAGACTCAAAAGTTTCTAAAATTGTCACTACCGAAACAGTCACTACCGAAACGGCATTGTTTTTTGGGTGTTATTCCATAAAATTTAGTTTTTATGTTTGTACAACTATTCAGAACTGTGCTAGCTAACCATGTGCTGATTAGTATCTTTGAGCTGGACTCAAAAGGATCAAAAATTGTCACTACCGAAACATGTCTTCATTGTTTTGGTAGTGACAAAAGGGAACAATCATTTATTTCAGGAAAAATAAGCAAAACTTTAGTACAGTTATGCAAATCATTAGTATTTTAGTATGTTTTAGTATGCAAGTTAAAATTCTATAAGATGTGGTCGCTACCGAAAATGTGTAGTCATGACCGAAACATGGGATGTTTTATCAAAAATAAAGTATATTGAATTATCAACTAAGATGCTTTTTTAGTGTTTGGTTCAATATATGTTCAAACTAATGAATCCTTAACTTTGAAATAAGTATGATAAATATTATGCCTTTTACAAAGAAAGATTGTATTCAAAATACAACTAATCTCATAAATTACACTTGAAATATTGTTCAAATTATAATTGTTATTGATTTACCTGTGAAAACTATTTTTTTTTTAAATAGAAAAAAATATATTTACAAGGAAGATGTAAACAAAATCTTAATAGGTCAATGTAACCCTTCTTATTAAATTATTTATTATTGTGTTTTGGTAGTGACAATTTTGGGGAGAGGAAAAATATTCTAAAACTTTCTGAAAATACAATATGAGAATTAACTGCACAATTACTAGAAATGTGTAGAAAAACCTTGGATACATACATTTGTGGAAAAGGACAATTTTTTTTCAAGACGTTTGCAATTCTGACTTTGAACCAATTCTGTAGAACAGCCCATATATGAGATTTTAGATGATTAAGATGTCAGCGATCCTATTTATCTCCATATCTCCTCATGCCTGATCCTGTTTATCTCCTCAGGTTAAGTCAACTGTTCCACAGGCCTCATCTGAACATCACCAATCTAGAGAGAAGGAAGGAAAAAACAATGACATGAAATCTTCCTAGAAAATACACTGCAGAAAATTCCCACTGCAGCTCAAGCGGATTGTATATTTGTATATATGAACAATCTCAGCAATAATTTACAGCACAACAGTTTTCTCCAGTGATGGATGATGCTTACTTGAACATGAGGAGGAGCACTTAGGACATACACCACTGTGTTCGCTATGTCATCTGCTTGCAGACACTGTAAATAACATTTAGATATTTAAAGGTGTAAACAATAATGTACAACATATTGTATAAACAGGAATCAGGATTTGTCTATACCTTTATACTTTTGTACGAAGCTGCAGCCTTTTCTTGGTTTTGACTAAAGAACCGGTACGCAAATTCTGTCTCCACTAAACCCGGAGATATACACTGTTAAAGAAAGAGCAATCTTAAAGTCTTAGAACAGACACACAATCATTTTACCTAAATAAAGTGTTCATCCAAAACAATTCTTGTTCATCCTGCTCTTACTGTGGCACGTATGTGGGTTTTGGCCTCGCGTAACTCTTGCCGCAGACCTTCAGTCAGAGCAGTCACGGCATATTTGCTGGCGGTGTAGAAGTGTGCATCAGCGTTGTTAACGACCCGGTGTTCACTCATGCTAAAACACCAAGATATTTAAGGATGTTTTTTTGCCTCAGCACAGGTTTGAATTTGAATACATGCGAAAATGTCTATTAAAACATTCTTGTACCTGTTAATATTAATGATATGGCCATCATCAATATTTCTTTCCTTCATTGACTGGTAAGCCTCACGGACGCACACTGACAGGCCAATGACATTCACCTGAAAAAAAGTAAAAAAAAAAAAAAAAAATTTCATGAAATGGTTTATAGTCTGAGAAGTTGAACAACTTGCTTGACTCGGTAAACTGAGATTCCTTTCTTTTTTAAATCCAACAATTAAGACATTTTGGAGTAAACCAGGTTCTTGGCTGATAAAGCAAAAAATTAGTTAATAGCACAAAAAATAGGTTATATATGTGTTTTTCAACAGTTTAATAACAATACATAGAGAAAACAGTTGGTTTTAATAGCATTTAAACATTGTATTAAAATTATAATTGTAAAAAAAAAAAAAAAATGCAAATTATATTGTGGTTCACTTTTATAAACGTACTCGGTTATGTACGTAACCTCAGTTCCCTGAGATACGGGAACGAGTACTGCGTATGGGGAAAAGCTCCTTTTTCCTCCTCGCTGAAGCCTTTTTCAATAGCGCAGTGTAACTGCACGTCTATTGGCTCAAAGGAATGAAACTCTTTCAACCAATGACGGCGCGGCGTAGTCGCGCGAGCCTATGGCGAAACAGCGCGCCAACAAGCCCGCCAAAACGGGCGTGGCTTATGGCTATATAAGCCGTCGTTTCGCCATGGGATTCAGTTAAAACTCGACTGAAGCGACGACACTGAGCCGCAGTGTCGAGGCACGGCATAAAATGCAGTACTCGTTCCCGTATCTCAGGGAACCGAGGTTACGTACGTAACCGAGTACGTTCCCTTTCGATACTCTCACTCATACTGCGTATGGGGAACGAATACAATCACGCCGTGCCACGACAGGGAATGACAAAACATATCATGGGCGCGAGAGGGCCCAGAAGATACGTGAGGGGCCAAGGCCGTCGAACCCTAGGTACACAGGAGCAGGGAGACCCCTGAGGAGGTGTGACGACGGGGCTCGAAGAGGCCGTTGTATCACACCGAGAGGACCCGAGCATGTAAGATCGGGATGTCCAAGTTGTAAAACCTGACAAAAGTGGACGGCGAGGACCAGCCGGCCGTGTCACAGATGTCTTTGAGAGAAACACCACTAGACCACGCCCAGGATGAGGCCATTCCTCTAGTGGAATGGGCTCTTACTCTTATGGGGCAGTCCAGGCCCATAGAGGAGTAACATAGAGCAATTGCGTCAACTATCCAACGCGAGAGGCGTTGCTTTGAGACCGGAGACCCCTTGGTGCGGCCTCCAAAGCAGACAAAGAGCTGGTCCGATTGCCTGAACGGTTTGGAACGCTCAATATAGACCCTCAATGCCCTAACGGGGCAGAGCAATTGCACCTCTCACTCATCCAAAGAAGGAGGTAGCGCCGAGAGGGAAATGATCTGTGCTCTGAACGGGGTCGAGAGCACCTTGGGGATATAGTCATGTCTGGGTTTCAGAACGACCTTAGAGTCGTTGGGCCCGAATTCAAGGCATGCAGGGCTCACAGAGAGGGCCTGCAGGTCGCCGACACGCTTAACCGATAGCAGTGTGAGTAGCAGAGCGGTTTTGAGCGTTAAGGGCCGGAGATCAGCTGACCGTAGCGGCTCAAAGGGCGGACCCTTGAGGGCTGCAAGGACAGTGGAGAGGTCCCAAGAGGGAACGGTAAGTGGTCTACGGGGGTTAAGACGCCTAGCACCTCTTAGGAAACGGACAATGAGGCCGTTTCTTCCCACCGTCTGGCCAGCGATAGGGGCGTGAAACACTCCAATGGCTGCAATGTAGACCTTGAGCGTGGAAGGGGTGAGACCTCTGTCCAGCCGTTCTTGGAGGAAAGACAATATCTGAGATATGTCACTCTCCACAGGGTCGACGCTGCGCGTTGAGCACCAGTCAACGAAGACCGACCATTTTTGAGCATAGAGACGCCTGGTAGACGGAGCTCTAGCTTGAGAAATGGTGTGCAGAATGTTCCCAGGGAGATCTAACGGCTCCCATCAAGGGACCACAGGTGCAGAGCCCATAGCTCGGGCTGGGTGTGCCAGATCGTCCTTTTTGCCTGAGAGAGGAGGTCTCGTCTCAGGGGGATTGGCCATGGGGCTCTCGTGGAGAGCCTGAACAGCTCCGAGGACCAGATTTGGGTCCTCCAGAGTGGGGCCACCAGGAGGACTCTGTGCTCTGTGTTTGTCTTCCCTGATCCGTCTGATGACGCAAGGAATTTCTGTTTCGACTACGCGACTACGCCGCGCCGTCATTGGTTCAAAGAGTTTCATTCCTTTGAGCCAATAGAAGTGCAGTTACACTGCGCTATTGAAAAAGGCTTCAGCGAGGAGGAAAAAGGAGCTTTTCCCCATACGCAGTATGAGTGAGAGTATCGAAAGGGAACTGGCGCATACAACAAACTGGATGTGGACATGAATTTATAATAAAAACCCTTAAAGGGATAGTTCATCCAAAAATGAAAATTACTCCCCCTCAAGCTGTTCCAAACTCATGAGTTTCTTTCTTCTGTTGAACGCAAAGGAAGATATTGTGAAGAATGTTGATAACCAAAGTATTTTTTTCCTACTATGGAAGTCAATGGCTATCGTCAACTGTTTGGTTACCAACATTCTTTGAAATATCTTCCTTTGTGTTCAACAGAAGAAAGAAACTCATACAAGGTGAGTAAATTATAACAAAATTAAAATTTTGGGGTAAACTATCCCTTTAATAATAAATGTAACAAAACAAAAAAAACATAATATGCACGCCGTGATGTCAGAGAGCATGTGATGACGTAAACGTATCACTGAATTGTTCAAATCGGTTCACTGAAAGAACCGATTCACAGAAATGAATCACTGACTAGCTTTAAGTCGCTATTCATTTACTTACATCCATCATGTTCTTCCAGCCACTGGTTTTACCACTCAACAGAGGCTCTGGAAGAGCCAAACCAGCATTATTAATGCACACGTCAATGCCCTGATGTTGAGCTTTGATCCAGGAGAACATGGATAACACTTCCTCTTCTACAGACAGATCACATTTATGTGGGAACAGAGTGCCACTGAATCCACTACTGACACATTCTGCTGCCAAATTCTGCAAGACAAAAAAACACGCGATTCTTCAACTTGTTAGTAGGCCTTCATTTACTTCTCGTAAGCAGTGAACCGTAGTGCTGTTTGCTCATTAACAGTAGATTACCTATATTTGCTGTAGATTTCTGGCACATCCGACCACCTTCATGCCATGCTGCACAAGAGACTTTGCAATTGCAGCTCCGATTCCAACTGAAGCACCAGTGACAAGAGCAACCCTGCCTTTCCAGCGATCCATGTTACAAGTTCACAAATCTCTCACAAGAGCTGCTGACAGTCTGCAGAGCCTCACTGCAATCTCTTATATAGGCCTAAACGAACACTCCCTGAGAGTCTAGCCAATAGCAATAAACATCTGATTCTGCTATTATTTTGCATAGAGTAGGCTTATACAAACGACCCCACAATATCTGCAATAGCAACACTTTGTCTTATTCTTTAGCAATTGCCACAACAAAAGAAAAAAGTAATAATAGCAAATCAAGATCCATCCAAGTCAAAGTGAGCAACACACTGTTCAAATGTGCTGCTGCTGCTGCTGTCTTACAGTGAATTTTGGCTATTGTAATTGACACCCAGAAGAAAATATTCATGAAGTACGACAGAAAAATTCATTTTGCGGTGAACAACACCTCTGTGTCCAAAACCACATCTGACACTTGCGTTTGAAATGACCCTAAAAGCGTCCCGTCCAGTGATGAGTATTGGACCTTTGCTTTCGTTTCCCTTCTGGACAATACTTGAGAACTCTTTAAAATAAAAACTTGGGAACGCGTAGGTTCCAATACATAAGATAAAACCACGTTTGTGAGGTAAAAATAATAATAAATAGACTTTATTATATCCTTGATATTACATGCTTACAGTTCAGTTTATTACAACAACAAAAAAACAAAAACAAAAAAAACAAAACAAAATAAAAAACAGAAAGAGCTATTAGAAAAGCACCTAAAGTATTTATCACATTAATGTAATCATTAAAGCTATCATATTTTCCCAAATAATTTCAGTTAAAATAAATCAAACATCATGATGAGACAGTGTTTTGTGTTTTTACAAAATGCATTTAAAAAAAATGTAGTGACTTGACAATGATTCACATAATAGCATTTGATTATATTGCACACGTCTGTGATCATCTGTGGACGTTGATCCTTGATACTGGCACTTGATCATGTTTATCTGCTCAGTTTATGTCAACTGCTCCACTGGTCTCATCTGAATGTCACCAATCTACAAAAAGCAAAGAAAAAAATACATTACTGTTAAATTATTAAATCAAGTTTATTCCTTAAAAATATGTGGATATACTACAACAAAAAGTGTGAATTAATATTGCTGAAAGACAGCAAACATTAATGCTAATGCTGCAGATAGTTTTCTCAAGCTTACTTGAACATGAGGATTTGCACTGAGGACATACACCACTGCGTTCGCTATGTCATCTGCTTGCAGACACTGTAAATATGATATTTAAATATTATAAAGGGAAACAATGACCTACAAAATGCTCAAGAATCAGACAAGAATCAGGGTTTGTCAATACCTTCATACTTTTATAAGTAGCGGCAGCCTTTTCTGGGTTTTGACTAAAGAGCCGGTAGGTTAACTCCGTCTCCACTAAACCAGGACTTATAGACTGTTAAAGAAAGAGCAATATTAGTTCTTTGAAAATTCACACACAATAATCATTTTCATAAATAAAGTTCATCCAGCTCTTACTGTGGCACGTATGTGGGTTTTGGCCTGGCGTAACTCTTGTCGCAGACCTTCAGTCAGAGCAGTCACGGCATATTTGCTGGCAGTGTAGAAGTGTAGATCGGCATTGTGGAGGACGCGATGTCCACACATACTAAAACATAGGAAGATATTTAAAGATAGTGGATGCTCTGGTGCCTGGCACTTGTATAGGAATATAAATGCGGAAAAAATTTGAATTTCCAATAAGACATTATAGTACCCATTAATATTAATGATATGGCCATCATCAATATTTCTTTCTTTCATGGACTGGTAAGCCTCACGGGTGCACAGTGACAGGCCAAAGACATTCACCTGAAAATTTGAACATTTTGAGATGACTAACACATTCTTCATATTGGCAGGAATAGGGGTGAGTGGGGTAAGATGAGACACTTGGCAACTGTACACTTTTATTGTCATGTGACCATACATTATGGAACCACCAATCATTTCTTTAAAAAATATGATTATTTGTTCACAGAAATATTATTAAAATAGTTTTTAAAAGAGGTAAATTATCTTTGCAGTTTCACATAGGTTTGATTTAGATTTGATGGCCAGTGTGCAATTTACCCACTGACTCGGATCTAACCTGGGCTAAATTGAGCCATAGGAACACTTTTTTATAAGAAGCCATATTTTTAGAACCCTTTGTCATAGATGTATTCTGATCATTTAAAGTGATAGGCAGCATCCTGAAATTGCTTTAGATACTTTCATCGTACTTCTGCTTCATTTTCCCTTATCTTGAGGACTACATTAGTAAAAATGGCTATACCCCACTCGCCCTACCTGCTTATTTGTTTATGGTGAGTTACTTACATCCATCATAGTCCTCCAGCCACTGGTTTTGCCACTCAACAGAGGCTCTGGAAGAGCCAAACCAGCATTATTAATGCACACGTCAATGCCCTGATGTTGAACTTTGATCCAGGAGAACATGGATAACACTTCGTCTTCTACAGACAGATCACATTTATATGGGAACAGAGTGCCACTGAATCCACCACTGACACATTCTGCTGCCAATTTCTGTGAAAGGAAAAACACTTTGAAATTTAAATTTCATGAACACTCTTAAAAATAAAGGTTCCAAAAGGGGGTTTTCACAGCAATGCCATAGAAGAACCATGTTTGGTTCCCTAACAGAACCTTTCAGTGAACAGTTCTAAAAAGAACCTTTTTTTCTTAGTGTGAAGAACATTCTAAAAATCTAAAGAACTTTTTTTTTCATTATAAAGAACCTTTTGTGGAATGGAAAGATTCCATGGATGTTAAATGTTCTTGATGGAACCATAGATGCCAATAAAGAACCTTTATTTGTAACGGTCAAAGCTCAAAACCATTGGCAGAGGAACAGCAAATAACAGACCAAGCATAAAAAATCATGAGGTTAATTATTAAACTAAGTTTTAGAACTTGGTCCTCATAAACACATTGTTCCCTGTAGCATGATAAACCTATATAAGAAATATGAAATGTTATAAAGCATTTAAATTGTTGGCTTAATGATGAATCCAAATCATGTTCTTTTAAACCTGTATGACTTTTTATTGTGTAAATTTTGAATAATGTTCACGCTGCTTTTTTCTCCATTAAATGACCAGGGCGCTGTCAAACTTTAAAAAGTAAGCAGAAAGGTTATCAATAATGAATCAATGGTGACCCACCACACACATTCTCACTGTTTGACTGCTCATTTCAAGCCATGCATTATTCATTCGTGCACTTCATATACGCAAACCTTTAATCCTCTGCTACAAATGCATAATGCAAATTACCTCAATTTGCTTCACATTTCTGGCACATCCGACCACCTTCATGCCATGCTGCACAAGAGACTTTGCGATTGCAGCTCCGATTCCCACTGAAGCACCAGTGACAAGAGCAACCCTGCCTTTCCAGCGATCCATAATCACAAGACTGTTACAGAAGAGCTGCTGACAGTCTGCAGTGATCTTTACTCCATGCATTCCCTGTAGTCAATGAATATACTCATTGAGAATCTAGCCAATAGCAATGCACGATTCTTCTACTGTGCCACACCAGATCACTCCTCAGTTCCTCCGAGATTTTTGTGGTGGCATTAAATAATGCGAATTCATATAGGTTACTCACACTTTTTTGTAATAGTAGTAGATTGTTATTGCATGTTCCGCATTTTCCAGTGAGGCAGTTAAATTCAGTTCAGTAAACGTGTGCCATTCAAAATTCTTCCTTAAATCTAACATAAATATCAATATTCAATACAGTATAAAAAATAAATAGGCTATTGAATCAAGTTGTCTGAAAACTTGAATGCTGACTGTATATTCAGTTTTAATGCACTAAAATATTTAGATTTATATTTTTAGGCCTACTACATAACATTTCATTTTTATAAAATCAGTTGCTTTTGGGCCTGTAACATAGGGTACTTAAAGTCCTCAGTTTGTGAGGTAATAAATGTGTTAATTTTTCCCCTTCTTGACTTTATAAATATTGTCAGTTCTCTTTTCAACAGTTGACACTTTTCTTTTCAAAGAAAAAAGTCTATTTGATAGATTCATCACAAACACTTGAAGAAAAGCATGACATAAATCTCTCTTCTTTTATTAGTGCATCACTTAAAAATAGATAGCAGCTCAGAACTGCAGGCACATAACTGAAAAAGAAATGTATAAAAAGCATCAGATTTCCTCAACAATCTTCAAAACATTTGTGAATATTCATCACTATAATCAATGTAAAGCAAAAAATACACTCATTCTGCATTTTGCAAGATTGATAACTCAATACTTGAGCACAAAAGCTCTTTTTTTCAAAACTTTCTTTTTTTAATAACATAGATTTGATAAATAATTATTTAAAAAATGTAAACTTTATGATCAGACATATCAGTGTTTTGTGTTCTTGTTATTTGCATTTCAAAAGATCTGGAGTGCAGAAACAGTTTATAGGGACATTATTGTGGTTTTTCCTATTTAATATTTGAAACTATTCTACAGAATTGGTGCAAACTGCTGTCCCACAACCAAAAACACATTTAAAAAGCATTAAGTATTCTGATTTTAGATGTTTACTAAGATCCTTCTATTATCTATTGAATGCCACAATAAAATTTAAAATATCAGTAAGCTTAATATATATATATATATATATAATAATAATTTATTGGGTACTTTCAATTGGGAGGTGGCTGTCCTGAACCCTAACCCCTAAATTTCAACTTGTGAAAATATTGTTGTTCTTAAAAATACATTTTTGATTTTTTTTAAAAAAAAAGTGAAGCTAAAAAAATAAATATTTATTTTAGATTTTATTTCAAAATCATGAAACTTTATGTAAAAAAATGTGTCCCACATTTTCATGTCACTACTGAAACAGTGAATGTTTTAGTTCATTGGCTGAGACTGATTTAACCACACTTCTACATTTTTGATCAGGAAATATTCCTGTGTCCCTCCCTCTCATAGCCTCTTTCATAGTAGATCCCATGATTTTGATTTAAATGTGTTCAAAAGTCTGAAAATCTGTGTGTAACTTTAAGGAACATCACTACCAAACACCTTTTTTCTGCATTTAAGCACTTTTTTGGGGGGTTATTTGATAAAATTTAGTTTTTGTGTGTGTACAACTGTTCAGAACTGTGCTAGCTAACCATGTACCGATTAGCATCTTTGAGCTGGACTCAAAAGTTTCTAAAATTGTCACTACCAAAACAGTCACTACCGAAACGGCATCGTTTTTTGGGTGTTATTCCATAAAATTTAGTTTTTATGTTTGTACAACTGTTCAGAACTGTGCTAGCTAACCATGTGCTGATTAGTATCTTTGAGCTGGACTCAAAAGGATCAAAAATTGTCACTACCGAAACATGTCTTCATTGTTTTGGTAGTGACAAAAGGGAACAATCATTTATTTGGGGAAAAATAAGCAAAACTTTAGTACAGTTATGCAAATCATTAGTATTTTAGTATGTTTTAGTATGCGAGTTAAAATTCTATAAGATGTGGTCGCTACCGAAAATGTGTAGTCACAACCGAAACATGGGATGTTTTATCAAAAATAAAGTATATTGAATTATCAACTAAGATGCTTTTATAGTGTTTGGTTCAATATATGTTCAAACTAATGAATCCTTAACTTTGAAATAAGTATGATAAACATTATGCCTTTTACAAAGAAAGATTGGATTCAAAATACAACTAATCTCATAAATTACACTTGAAATATTGTTCAAATTATAATTGTTATTGATTTACCTGTGAAAATATATTTACAAGGAAGATGTAAACAAAATCTTAATAGGTCAATGTAACCCTTCTTATTAAATTATTTATTTTTGTGTTTTGGTAGTGACAATTTTGGGGAGAGGAAAAATATTCCAAAACTTTCTGAAAATACAATATGAGAATTAACTGCACAATTACTAGAAATGTGTACCTTGGATATTATACAATTTGTATACATAAATTTGTGGAAAAGGACAATTTTTTTTCAAGACGTTTGCAATTCTGACTTTGGACAGCCCATATATGAGATTTTAGATGATTAAGATGTCAGTGATCCTATTTATCTCCATATCTCCTCATTCCTGATCCTGTTTATCTCCTCAGGTTAAGTCAACTGTTCCACAGGCCTCATCTGAACATCACCAATCTAGAGAGAAGGAAGGAAAAAACAATTACATGAAATCTTCCTAGAAAATACACTGCAGAAAATTCCCACTGCAGCTCAAGCGGACTGTGTATTTGTATATATGAACAATCTCAGCAATAATTTACAGCACAACAGTTTTCTCCAGTGATGGATGATGCTTACTTGAACATGAGGAGGAGCACTGAGGACATACACCACTGCGTTCGCTATGTCATCTGCTTGCAGACACTGTAAATAACATTTAGATATTTAAAGGTGTAAACAATAATGTACAACATATTGTATAAACAGGAATCAGGATTTGTCTATACCTTTATACTTTTGTACAAAGCTGCAGCCTTTTCTTGGTTTTGACTAAAGAGCCGGTAGGTTAACTCTGTCTCCACTAAACCTGGAGATATACACTGTTAAAGAAAGAGCAATCTTAAAGTCTTAGAACAGACACACAATCATTTTACCTAAATAAAGTGTTCATCCAAAACAATTCTTGTTCATTCTGCTCTTACTGTGGCACGTATGTGGGTTTTGGCCTCGCGTAACTCTTGCCGCAGACCTTCAGTCAGAGCAGTCACGGCATATTTGCTGGCGGTGTAGAAGTGTATATTGGCGTAGTTAACGACCCGGTGTCCACTCATGCTAAAACACCAAGATATGTAAGGATGTTTTTTTGCCTCAGCACAGGTTTGAATTTGAATACATGCGAAAAGGTCAAATAAAACATTCTTGTACCTGTTAATATTAATGATATGGCCATCATCAATATTTCTTTCCTTCATTGACTGGTAAGCCTCACGGACGCACACTGACAGGCCAATGACATTCACCTGAAAAAAAGTAAAAAAAAAAAAATATTTCATGAAATGGTTTATAGTCTGAGAAGTTGAACAACTTGCTTGACTCGGTAAACCGAGATTCCTTTCTTTTTTAAATCCAACAATTAAGACATTTTGGAGTAAACCAGGTTCTTGGCTGATAAAGCAAAAAAGTAGTTAATAGCACAAAAAATAGGTTATATATGTGTTTTTCAACAGTTTAATAACAATACATAGAGAAAACAGTTGGTTTTAATAGCATTTAAACATTGTATTCAAATTATAATTGCAAATTTGTAACTTGTAGTTCAAGTTCGTAGGGAAGGAAGAGGACAGGGTCGACTTTGACTGCTGACTGAGTTTTTATTTCAATAACAAGATGTCCAAACAAAAGTCTGTGCAACGCACAATAAACAATCCACATCCACAGACGGGATTCACTCCAGTAGTGCTCTCCAGCTCAGTCCCAGTGTCTCTCAGTCAGTAGTCTCTCTCTCTCTCTCACACTCCTGCTTCTCCTGGTGTTTTATCCTGTCTCCGTGCCAATTACTGGAATTAGAAACAGGTGTTCGTGATTTACAATTAACTCACTCCCGACTCTCTCTCCTGCTGCAGACTTCACTGAACCACGCCCTCCCTGCCACATACCCCCACCGCCCGACTCAGGCTGGGGAGCCATCTGGCCTGCAGCCCCCCCCCATTTCTGGAGAGGAAATCGGCCACAGCCATCTGAACACCCGGCCTGTGGACCACCTTGAACTTAAAAGGCCGTAAAGCCAGATACCCACGAGTGATCCGCGCGTTGGTATCCTTCATGCGGTGGAGCCACTGCAGGGGAGCGTGATCCGAACAGAGGGTGAATTCCCGTCCCAGGAGATAATAGCGGAGGGTGAGGATGGCCCACCTGATGGCAAGACACTCCTTCTCCACGGTGCTGTACTTAGCTTCTCTCTTAGAGAGCTTACGGCTAATGTACAGCACCGGCCGTTCCTCCCCCTCTATCTCCTGGGACAGGACAGCACCCAGCCCCCTGTCTGACGCATCAGTCTGCAACAAAAAAGGGAGAGAAAAATCAGGAAAGTGAAGCAATGGCCCGCCACATAGAGCAGCCTTCACCTGGGTAAAGGCCTGTTGGCACAGCTCCGTCCACTGGACCGTATCTGGTGCCTCCTTTTCAGTTAGATCAGTCAACGGGCTGATGAGGTCCAAATAATTAGGTACAAACCTTCTATAATATCCCGCCAGCCCAACTGTCTAACCTCCTTTTTGGTCTTAGGGCGCGGACAGGTCGCAATCGCTGCTGTCTTATCAATTTGGGGACGCACCTGTCCATGTCCCAAGTGGAAACCCAGATACCTTACTTCCACGCGCCCAATCGCGCACTTCTTCGGGTTGGCCATGAGCCCGGCCCCCCTCAGCGATCTCAGGACGGCCCTCAAATGCTGCACATGCCGCTGACAGTCATTACTGAAGATAATAATATCATCCAGATGAGCAGCAGCATATGCACAATGGGGCCGCAAAATTGTATCCATGAGACGCTGAAAGGTGGCCGGTGCCCCGAACAGCCCGAACGGAAGAGTAACAAATTGGTGTAATCCAAACGGCGTCGTGAAAGCTGTCTTTTCTTTGGATAATGGCGACAAGGGGATCTGCCAATATCCCTTTGTTAAGTCCAATGTCGAATAAAAGTGAGCCGTACCGAGCCGGTCAAGCAATTCGTCCACCCGTGGCATTGGATACGCGTCGAATTTCGACACAGCGTTCACCTTGCGGTAATCCACACAGAACCGAACTGAGCCGTCCGTTTTGGGAACCAAAACTATCGGGCTCGCCCAGTTACTGCTGGATTCTTCTATTACCCCCATTTCAAGCATCGCTCCTAATTCTTCCTGAACTACTTTTTTCTTGTGTTCAGGTAAGCGATATGGCCGGCTGCGAACCACCACGCCAGGCTATGTCTTGATATGGTGCTGAATAGGGCTGCACGATTAATCGCATGAGATTGTCATGCGTGTCTCATCAGTAAAGCCGGTTCTGTGATTAGCGGTAAATGTCCATCACCTTCTTTCAAATGGAGCGGCACTTAATATACAGAGCCGTAGTTCGCGGACAAGCTACGCAATATTGTGTTCATAATCGAAGCCGATTCATCTGCGATTATGAACGCGATATTGCATAGCTTGTCCGCGAACTACGGCTCTGTATATTAAGTGCCGCTCCATTTGAAAGCAGGTGATGGACATTTACCGCTAATCACAGAACCGGCTTTACTGATGAGACACGCATGACAATCTCATGCGATTAATCGTGCAGCCCTAGTGCTGAATGAGATTTGTACGACCAGGTAGGGGAGAAAACACGTCAGCAAACTCTGCCTGTAATTTGGTTAAATCAATGAGCTGGGAGGGCGAGAGATGATCTCTTTTGGCGTCTTCCTGTACGAATTTACGAATCATTGTTTTAAGCGTGCGATTAAAACGTTCGACCAGCCCGTCCGTTTGTGGGTGAAAGACGCTGGTACGAATCGATTTAATGCCCAATAATTCATAAAGTTCGCGTAACGTCCGTGACATAAACGCCGTGCCCTGATCAGTGAGGATTTCCTTGGGAATCCCCACTCGGGAGATTAAAGAAAACAGTGTGTCAGCAACACTCTTAGCGGAAATGTTGCGGAGAGCCACTGCTTCGGGATATCGTGTTGCATAATCCACAATGACTAATGCAAAACAATGTCCTCGTGCTGATCGCTCTAATGGCCTGATGAGGTCCATGCCAATTCTCTCGAAGGGGACCTGCATTAATGGGAGGGGGCGCAAAGGCGCTTTTGGGGTGGCCGGTGGGTTTATCAACTGACATTCACGACAAGCCACGCACCACCTGCGCACATTCTCGTGAATGCCCGGCCAAAAAAATCGGGTCATGAGGCGATTTAGTGTCATCACCTGTCCTAAATGATCAGCCATTGGATTAGAATGAGCCGCTTGAAAAAGCATTTCCCTGCGGCTCCTAGGAACTAACAACTGGGTTGTACCTTCTTTTGTCTGAGCGTCTTGGGTCACTCGATACAACCTATTTTTTATAATTGCAAAATATGGATAAGTAAGCGGTTGTCCAGGATGGAGAGGCTAACCGTCGATGGTAGTGACCTGTTCAAACGCACGTTTCAGCGTCTCATCCTGAGACTGCTCCAGGGGAAAATCATCGCGCTCCGAGAGAATAAGTCTCTCAATTTCGCTCTGTTCCCCTGAGGCAGTACCCAGTGGTCCCGGTTCAGTCTCTCCCGCCTGCACACTCGCGTTCCTCTCCGGTGCATTTTTTCCCCAAGAGGCATCCGTACATAAAGCCCCCAATAATTCAGTAAACGCTGGCCAATTGGTTCCCAAAATTAACAGATGCCGGAGGTGCGGGTTAACTGCCACCTCAACACTATGCTTTTGACCCCTGAATTGAATAATAACTGGCACCATAGGATATTCCACCATATCCCTGTGCACACACCGCACCCTAACCATGCGGCTTGTATCCAATGCCCCGGACGAAATCAGGCTTTGATGAACGGAGGTTTGGTTACAACCTGAGTCCACCAAAGCCTGATAGGTACCCCCTTGATACTCACAGGTATTTGGTACCGGCCAGCTTGACCAGGGGCAGTCTGCGGGTCGTCCGGGACCCGGATCATTGTCCCCACCTCAATGACAGGAGACATGTCCACGAAATGCTCCGGGTCCCCGCAACACCAACAGACCGGCCCAGACCTACCCGCCGCTCTCGTGGCAGAGAGTGGGTTAAATTGTTGGCGCGGAGAGAGGGGTGAAAAGCCCGACAGCAGACCCCGGGCGGAACACGAGGCGGGCCGGGCGGACGAGACCTGGGGAGAGGGACAGGTCTAGAGAGAGAGAGGGGAACAGAAGGAGAGAGAGAGATTGATGGTAAAAATTCGCCGACCCCTGGGCGCCACCATATGGTCCTCTGCCAGATGGATAGCCGAATCCAGCGACATGGGCCGGTGGCACTGGACCCACTCGGCCGTTTTCTTCGGAAGCCGAGTGGTAAACTGTTCCAGTACCACCCGATCGATGACTTGCTTCACGTCGCTTCCGTCAGCCAGCAGCCATTTGCGGCAGGAGTCCCGGAGCTGTTGGGCCATCAGGAATGGCCGGCCGGACTCCCCCAGCCCCAATGAGCGGAAGCAACGTAGGATGGCCCGCTTGAGATCGTCGAAGACCAGGAGGTTCTGTACAGGGAGCTGCTGCGCTGCCACCTGCACTTCTCCTGATAACAGGGGGATCAGGCGCACCGGCCACTCCCTCCGGGGCCACCCAGAAGCCTCCGCCGATCTTTCAAATAAGTCCATGAAGGCCTCTGGGTTATCTTGTGGCCCCATTTTGTTCAGTGGCAGGTGGGTGGGCGCAGCGAGTGTGCTGGTGGTCTTAGCACGAACCTCCTGGTCAATCCAGCTCCGGAACCTCTCGCTTGTCTTTCTGCTGGACCAGTATGATGGCCTCAAAGCGGCGCTCCTGATCCGTACGCAGGTCCAGCAGGGCTTGATGATGTTCCTGTTGCATGACCGCAAGGGATGAGATGATCTCCGCAAATGGCTGGGCAGAGGTCGAGTGCATGGCGGCGACTCCCTTCTTCCTTCCCGGGTTTCGGCACCAGTGTAACAAGTTCAAGTTCGTAGGGAAGGAAGAGGACAGGGTCGACTTTGACTGCTGACTGAGTTTTTATTTCAATAACAAGATGTCCAAACAAAAGTCTGTGCAACGCACAATAAACAATCCACATCCACAGATGGGCTTCACTCCAGTAGTGCTCTCCAGCTCAGTCCCAGTGTCTCTCAGTCAGCAGTCCCTCTCTCTCTCTCACACTCCTCCTTCTCCTGGTGTTTTATCCTGTCTCCGTGCCAATTACTGGAATTAGAAACAGGTGTTCATGATTTACAATTAACCCACTCACTCACCACGCATCTCCCGACTCTCTCTCCTGCTGCAGACTTCACTGAACCACGCCCTCCCTGCCACAAAATTATATTGTGGTTCACTTTTATAAACTGGCGCATACAACAAACTGGATGTGGACATGAATTTACAATAAAAACCCTTAAAGGGATAGTTCATCCAAAAATGAAAATTACTCCCCCTCAAGCTGTTCCAAACTCATGAGTTTCTTTCTTCTGTTGAACGCAAAGGAAGATATTGTGAAGAATGTTGATAACCATAGCATTTTTTTCCTACTATGGAAGTCAATGGCTATCGTCAACTGTTTGGTTACCAACATTCTTTGAAATATCTTCCTTTGTGTTCAACAGAAGAAAGAAACTCATACAAGGTGAGTAAATTATAACAAAATTAAAATTTTTGGGTGAACTATCCCTTTAATAATAAATGTAACAAAAAAAAAAAAACATAATATGCATGCCGTGATGTCAGAGAGCAATGAACAGAAATGAATCACTGAATGGCTTTAAGTCGCTAGTCATTTACTTACATCCATCATGTTCTTCCAGCCACTGGTTTTACCACTCAATAGAGGCTCTGGAAGAGCCAAACCAGCATTATTAATGCACACGTCAATGCCCTGATGTTGAACTTTGATCCAGGAAAACATGGATAACACTTCGTCCTCTACAGACAGATCACATTTATATGGGAACAGATTGCCACTGAATCCACTACTGACACATTCTGCTGCCAAATTCTGCAAGACAAAAAAAACCACGCGATTCTTCAACTTGTTAGTAGGCCTTCATTTACTTCTCGTAAGCAGTGAACCGTAGTGCTGTTTGCTCATTAACAGTAGATTACCTCTATTTGGTGTAGATTTCTGGCACACCCAACCACCTTCATGCCATGCTGCACAAGAGACTTGACGATTGCAGCTCCGATTCCCACTGAAGCACCAGTGACAAGAGCAACCCTGCCTTTCCAGCGATCCATGTTACAAGTTACTCTTAGGAAGATCAAGTGCTGGACAGCTGACTGTACAGTCACACTTTTGTGCAGTGATGATCAGGGGGTTGCCAGGTCCAGTAAAGCTTTCCGGCCCAAAGTTGTTTTAAAACCTGCACTCCGACAACTGCTGGATTTTCCACCCAGGACTTCGCAGTACACGTTTAGCATTGTTTTTTTGTTTTGTTTTTTACCCGTTTCCCGCTCCATTTATCTGATTTGTGTATATTATATGGTTTATTTTATTTGATACTTCATCTTAGAATTATGCATAGAACTTATTACAATGCTTTTTCATTTTTCACAGTCTTTTTGATAGTCTACATCTTAAATTACATTTTCTTTTAAATGGAAAATTCCTAAAGTTCCCACTTCCTCTCTCTTTTTGGTTGCCAGATATTCAATACCAATATCAAATCACCCAACTTGGCATGTCAATGAATAATCTGTCTTCAGAGAATCTGGCCAATGAAAACAATTCCTTTTTATCCCATACAACTATAACAGGTGCAATAAAATCTACAGTAAGTTGAAAGTGTTCAGGATATAAAATTTTCACAGGCTTAGTTATTCATTATACATTGAAATAAACAATTATCAATGAATAATTGTTTGTTCATCTGTTTTACAATTTGGACTGAACAATTGGACCTACCAATACAGAAAAACAAGTATACAGTAACAAATAGGCTTTAAAATAGGATATATATATATATATAGGATAAAATATATATATACTTACATTCTTATAACAGACACAGCTAAATATTGTAGTGTATAAATAGGCTATTGCATCTTGTTTGAAAACTTGAATGCTGACTGTATATTCAGTTTTAATACACTAAAATATTTAGAGGTAATTGTAGGCACGGATAACATGATTATTGGTGGGTTTCACTGAAAAACAACAAAAAATATGCCCACAGTATATCAGTGTTACAAATATAACATTTAATTTTTATAAAAGCAGTCACAAATTCAGTTTATACTTAAAATCATCAGCCATGTTTGTGAGGCAATAAAATGTACAGATTTTTTCCCTCCTTCACTTTATAAATGTTGTCAGTTATTTGTTTAACAGTTAACACTTTTCTTTTTAAAGAAAAAAAAAGGCTATTTGATAGTTTCATCACAAACACTTCATGAAAAGCACGACATAAATCCCTCTTTTTTTATTAGTGCATCACTTAAATAGCAACTCAGAACTGCAGGCACAGAACTGAACAGAAATGTATAAAAAGCATCAGATTTCCTCAACAATCTTCAAAACATTTGTTCATTTGTGAATGTTCATCACTATAATCAATGTAAAGCAAAAAATTACACATTCTGCATTTTGCAAGACTGATAACTCAATACTTGAGCACAAAAGCGCACTTTGCATAATTTATTTTTTCAAAACTTTATTTTTTTAATAACATAGATTTGATTAATATTTAAAAAATGTAAACTTCATGATCAGACATATCAGTGTTCTGTGTTCTTGTTATTTGTATTTCAAAAGATCTGGGGTGCAGAAACAGTTTATAGAGACATTCATGTGGTTTTCCCCATAATATTTGAAACTATATATGAGCCTTTAGGATGATTAAGATGTCAGCGATGCCTGGTCCTGTTTATCTCCTCAGGTTAAGTCAACTGTTCCACAGGTCTCATCAAAATGTCACCAATCTAGAGATGAGGATGGAAAAAACAATTACATGCAGGGACGTGCACAGGGGGGTTGCTCAGGTTGCCCGGGCAACTGCCCATATGCCCTTCTCGACTCACGTTGCCCTTCCGAGGTGGAAAAAAATAAATAAAAAAATAGTACAATGGATGCAGAATTTCACGTAGGCCTAGATAAAAAATAAATAAATAAATAAAAAAATCGCAAAGCCTCATTCACTTCCATATTCGGGCACCCGTCCGAAAGTGAAAGTCAGTAGGGGAAGGGCAAACTCTGTTTACGTGGCTGCAGCGCTGCACGCGACCGGCACCTGAGCTGAGCCTGCATGAGCGGCACTAGAAGGAGATTGTCGCGGTTGTCGGGTGAGACGACTTAACGTTGTCGGAAAGGTGAGTAAGGTTATAATCGTTAACAAAAACGAACGAAAAAAACGAAAACTAGGTGGGAAAAAACATCGTCGTTAACTGAAATAAAAATAAAAATGAGGCATTAGACAAAAAAACGATAACTAACCAAAACTGTAATGTGTGTTTGGCTAAACTAACTAAAATAAAATAAAATTATAGATTAAATGTCCTTAGTTTTCATCTTTGTCAATGTCTTTCATAGAGCAAACGTTCAGCTGTATTTCATTTCCCTGCGTCTCTCACTCGCGCGTCTCTCTCACATACTCGCGTGCGCATACCGCGCCTCCATGAGAACGAGTGTTGGAAGCAAGTTCGCGAAAGGTTGGTATCTCGTGAAAACCTTTACACAATCACACATTAAAAAGTGGTATTAAAATTATTTTTAATTCTGAATATAATTTTGTCAGAGTGCCCTTTTTTTTAGGTCAGAGCAACTGCCCCTCAAAATTCCTGTGCACGTCCCTGATTACATGAAATCTTCCTAGAAACTACACTGCATAAAATTCCCACTGCAGCTCAAGCTCATTGTATATTTGTATGAACAATCTCAGTGATAATTTACAGCACAATAGTTCCATTTCGATACTTCCACTCATACTGCGGATGGGGAAAAACTCCTTTTTCTCCGATTCACTGAAGCCTTTTTCAATAACGCAGTGTAGCTGCATGGCCATTGGTTCGAGCAGTGTAACTTTTTGAACCAATGACGGTGCAGCGGAGCTGCGCAAGCCTATGGTGATGCAGTGTACCGAAGCCCGCCAAACTGGGCAGGGCATCTGGCTATATAAGCAGGCATTTCACTATAGGAAATCAGCCAGCGACGACAGTCATCTCTTCGCTGTTACCAAGACAACTGAATGCCTTCTTGCAGTTGACATGCCTCGCAGCAGATCTGGTTGATCCTCGCCTGCCTGCTTCAGCTTCAGCGCTCAGCGCTTCCCCTGCCGCCATCCAGCGAGTATCTAGAAGAGCAATTTCAGTGGCGTTGTTTCAAATGTTGCGCCACAACTGTGGCAGCGGATCAAGTGTCTTAGCGCCTGCTCTGCTCTAGATTATCGTCGCTCTCAAGCAGGCTATTTTCGAAAAGAGCATATTCCAGCTGGCGTTTGTTCCAAAATGCAGAGCCTCTTAGCGCGTCATTTGCTGGGTCCGCCCCCACAAGCCGCGTTCATTGAGGACGAGGGCTCTCACTTCGAGTGCGCAAGAGCAAGCTCAATTTTGACAGCGCTCAGCTGAATATGACATGACGCTCTCCCCTGACTTAGGTGAGACTCATGGAATATATTCACTCTGAAAGAGCATATCTTTGGTGTTGTTGTAAAATGCAGAGCCTCTCAGCGCATCGCTTGCCAGCTCCTCTCCCGCAAGCCCGCATTCATTTAGGACAAGCGCTCTCACTGTGGGAGCGACCTCAATGCTGACAGCACCCAGCTGAATATGACATGATGCTCTCCCCTGACTCAGGTGAGGCTCATGGAATATAATTACTGAAAGAGCATATTTCTCCGGCGTCTGTTGTAAGATGCCAAGCCTCTGAGCGTGTTGCTTGCTGGCTCCGTCCCCACAAGTTGCGTTCATTGAGTTAGCGTGCTCTCGCTATGTCAGTGCAAGTGCAAGCTCAATGCTGACAGCACTCAGCCAAATATGACATGATGCTCTTCCCTGACTCAGGCAAGACTCTTGGAATATATTCACTCTCAAAGAGCTTATTTCTCTAAAGTGCGAACCTCTATGCATGTCGCTTGCCGGCTCCACCCCCGCAAGTCACATTCATTGCGTTCACAGAGTGCTTTTTCCAGAAAGCAGCTCCTTCCCTCATTTTCCTCTGTTCTTTCACTCAACTGAGATGAAAAACAAAGGTTACAGGGCCAAGTGAACAGGACTAAGTGAGTTTTTCCCAGTCTACACCCGCATGTCTCACTTTTTCTGCAGCAGGGAATTTTCAGGTGCTGCATGCACTTCAGGGCAAGTACCACACTGTCAGTGATCAGCTGAATGTAGCACTGACAGCTCTATGACATGACTAGCTCCCCTATAACTATCAGGTGAGACTCAAGGAATATATTTCTTCTAAAATAGCATTATTTACTGACGCATGTGGTAAAATGCTGAATTTCTGAGTGTGTCACTTGTGGGCCCGCCCCGCAAGCTGCCTCCACTGAAGATGGATGCTCTCACAGGAGTCTTAACTGAAACTCACAGGAGTCTTAACCGTTTTAACTGAAAACTGCCTCTGTTATGCTTTCCACCACCTCATTCAGTTCTGGGTGTTGGAAGCAATGTGTTTGTTGCAAACATTGGGCCTAAACATGTTCAAGTGCCCATGTAGCCTGTTCCCACCTCAGTGAGGGCCAAGGACGCCCATGTCCTACGCTCAAAGGTCTCTGCTGGCGAAGGAGCAATAGAAATGGTTCCCCCGACTCAGAGTGAATCAGGTTTTTACAGCTGTTACTTCCTCATCCCCAAAAAGGATGTCGGCCTCAGGCCCATCCTAGATCTCAGACGCCTGAACCATAACCCTCAAGAGATGGACGTTCAGAATGACAACACTGAAACAGATCCTCACGCAAATATGCCCAGGGGACTGTTTTTTCTCGCTGGACCTGAAAGGTGCATGTTTTCCACATCCAGATAGCCCCCCCATCACAGGCCATCCTTGAGATTCGCCTTCAAGGGAGTGGCATGTCAATATATGTTCCTTCCATTAGAGCTGTCCCCTAGCTCCTCACGCTTTTACAAAGTGCACAGACGCAGCTCTCTCCCCTCTGAGACAGATGGAGATCTGCATCCTGAAATACCTCAATGACTGGCTCATGCTGGCACAGTAGGAAGAAGAGCTACTGTCTCACAGAACTGTGCTCCTCAGCCACCTAGCATGCCTGGGACTCAGAAGTGAACTTTGCCAAGAGCTCACTGTTCCCCAGCCAACATATCTAGTTCCTGGGGGCACCTTTCGACTCAGCCCATATGAGGGCTTCAGTCTCGCCAGAGCACGCTCAGGCCATACAACAGCTTGTGGCTTCCTTCCAACTTGGTCTAGCACTCAAATCATTCCAGAGTTTGCTAGGCCTCATGGCCTCTGTTAGCTGAAACCTCAGGTTCCACCTCACACCTGGCGACATGGTCGCCTGCGTGTCAGGGTGAGCCAGGCCTGCGTGATGGCCCTGGCCCCTGAACAGACCAACTATGGTTCAATCGAGGTGTGCCAAACTGGGAATGGTTTCCAGAAGGGAGGTTGTCTCAACAGATGCGCGGTCTTTCGTCCAGGCGCTTCTTTACGCTGACGGAGCACCTCCTAGAGTGGACACAGCCCAACTTGCGTTCGCTGAGAGCGTCGCATGTTCTGGGCAAGCTGAACCAGGGAGCAGACATGCTGTCTCGAAGCAACGTCCCCTCAGACGAGTGGACGCTCTACCCCCACAGGGTTCTCGAAATTTGGGAGATCTTCGGGAGGACAACTCCTGAAGATCCTCCAGAAGGCAAGTCTCACTGCCCAACCTTCTTTTCGAAGGACAGGGATGCGCTGGCCAAAGACTGGTCCAATCTCCTCCTCTACACTTTTCCCCGCTCTGGGGGAACCAGCCTTTTTTCTCAGAGCTGTCTCAGCTGTTGATAACAGCCCCATGGCCAATCCCCCTGAGACGGGACCTCCTCTCTCAGGCGAACAGGACAATCAGGCACCCCCAGCCCGAGCTGTGGGCTCTGCACCTTTGGCCTCTCGATGGGAGCCTGCTAACCTCCCTGAGAGTATGTTAAATACTATATCTCAGGCTAGAGCTCCGTATACGAGCGGCCTCTATGCCCTGAAAGGTTCAGTCTTCTCCGCCTGTTGTACAGCCTGGAACGAAGACCTGACTTTTTGTGACATATCGTCAGTATTATCATTTCTCCAGGAGCGTTCGGACAAGGGCCTCACTCCCTCCACGCTCAAAGTGTACGTGACAGCCATAGCAGCAAAAATGCCCCCATTGCTGGCCAGTCGGTGGGAAAAAACGGCCTAGTTGTTCGTTTCTTGAGAGGTTGTAGGAGATTAAATCCCCCTCGTCCTCTCACCGTCCCCACCTGGGACCTCTCCACAGTCCTCAGAGCGCTCAAGGGTCCTCCATTTGAACTGCTACGGTCAGCTGACCTTCGGCCCCTCTCACTTAAGACCAATCTGCTACTGGCTCTAGTATTTGTCAAGCATGTAGGCAATTTGCAGGCCATCTCCGTGAGCCCTGCATGTCTCGAATTTGGGTTTAATGACTTGAAGGTTGTCCTGAAACCCAGGCATGGCTACATACCTAACCTGTGCTCTGAATGGAGTTGAGAGCAGTTTATCTCTCTCACAGTGCTACCTACCTTGGGGGACAAGCGTGAGTTGGGTTTACTCTGCCCCGTTAGGGCATTGAGGACGTACATTGAGCGTTCCACGCTCTTTCAGCAGTCAGAACAGCTCTTTGTGTGCTTTGGTGGCCGCACCAAGGGGCTTCTGGTCACAAAGCAGAGACTTTCGCGTTGGATCATTGACGCTATTGCTCTATGGGGCCTGGATTGCCCCATAGGAGTACGAGCCCACTCCACTAGAGGAATAACCTCTTCTTGGGCCTGGTCTAGTGGTGTTTCCATTAAAGACATGTGTGAGGCGGCCGGCTGGTCCTCGCCGTCCATGCTTGTCAGGTTTTATAACCTGGACGTCCCGGCGTTACTTGACGGCTTCTACGTAGCCCATCAATCGTGCTGTTGTTATATGGGAGCCAGCTCCCTTTTTAAGCATGTGTAACTATGAGGGTGCGACGGCTTTGCCTCCCTATGCACCTTTGGTGCCTAAAATAGGTTCAGTCGTTCCCTCCCATGGCACGGCATGATTGAATTCGTTCCCCATCCGCAGTATGAGTGGAAGTATCGAAAGGGAAAGTACTCTGTTATGAAGTATGAGTGGAAGTATCTCAGGAAACCGATGTTATGTTCGTAACTGAGTACGTTTTCTCCAGTGATGGATGATGCTTACTTGAACATGAGGAGGAGCACTTAGGACATACACCACTGCGTTCGCTATGTCATCTGCTTGCAGACACTGTGAATAACATTTAAATATTTAAAAGTGTAAGCAATAATGTACAACATATTGTATAAACAGGAATTGTCTATACCTTTATAATTTTGTAGGCAGCCTCAGCCTTTTCTGGGTTTTGACTAAAGAGCCGGTAGGCAAATTCTGTCTCCACAAAACCAGGAGATATACACTGTTAAAGAAAGAATAATCTTAGTGCCAACAAGTCTTTGGACATGCAATAATCATATTACATAAATAAAGTGTTGATCTGAAGCAGCTCTTACTGTGGCACGTATGTGGGTTTTGGCCTCGCGTAACTCTTGCCGGAGACCTTCAGTCAGAGCAGTCACGGCATATTTGCTGGCAGCGTAAAAGTGTACATCAGCGTTGTTAACGACCCGGTGTCCACTCGTGCTAAAACACCAAGATATTTAAGGATATTGAATGTTTTTGCCTCAGCACAGGTTTGAATTAGAATACAGGCAAAAATGTCTAATAAAACATTCTTGTACCTGTTAATATTAATGATATGGCCATCATCAATATTTCTTTCTTTCATGGACTGGTAAGCCTCACGGACACACACTGACAGGCCAAAGACATTCACCTGAAAAAAAAAAAAACATTTTTATTTCATGAAAAGATTTAGTCTGAGGAGTTCAACAGCTCACTCAGTAAACCTAGATTCATGTCTTTTTTAAAACCAACAATTTGAGTAATCCAGTTTTTTGACTGATAAAGAAAAAAAAATTACTTTAAAAGCCCAACAAACTGGCTATATGTGATCAGAGAAAACAGCTGCTTTTAATAGCATTGTATTTAAACATGCAAATTATAATTGTAAATTTAATTGTAAAAGTAAATCGTTTTTATAAACTGGCGCATACAACAAACTGAACGTGGAGACGTGCATAGTTGGATAGTTCACCCAAAAATGAAAATTACTCCCCCTCAAGTTGTTCCAAACTCATATGAATTTCTTTCTTCTGTTGAACACAAAAGATGTTTTGAAGAATGTCGATAACCAGACAGTTGATGGTAGCTATTTTTTCCTACTATGGAAGTCAATGGCTATCGTCAACTGTTTGGTCACCAACATTCTTTGAAATATCTTCCTTTGTGTTCAACAGAAGAAAGAAACTCATACGAGTTTGGAAAAACATTAAAAGGTGAGTAAATTATAACAAAAATGTTTTATTATTTTTGGGTGAACTATTCCATTTAATAATAAATGTAACAAAAAAACAGCAACATAATATGCACACCGTGATTTCAGAGAGCATGTGATGACGTAAATGAATAATTGACTCGGTCAAAACGGTTCATTGAAAGAACCGATTTGCTGAAATGAATCACTGACTGGCTTTATGGCATCAAGTCGCTATTCATTTACTTACATCCATCATAGTCTTCCAGCCACTGGTTTTACCACTCAATAGAGGCTCTGGAAGAGCCAAACCAGCATTATTAATGCACACGTCAATGCCCTGATGTTGAACTTTGATCCAGGAAAACATGGATAACACTTCGTCCTCTACAGACAGATCACATTTATATGGGAACAGAGTGCCACTGAATCCACTACTGACACATTCTGCTGCCAAATTCTGCAAGACAAAAAAACACGCAATTCTTCAACTTGTTAGTAGGCCTTCATTTACTTCTCGTAAGCAGTGAACCGTAGTGCTGTTTGCTCATTAACAGTAGATTACCTCTATTTGCTGTAGATTTCTGGCACATCCAACCACCTTCATGCCATGCTGCACAAGAGACTTTGCGATTGCAGCTCCGATTCCCACTGAAGCACCAGTGACAAGAGCAACCCTGCCTTTCCAGCGATCCATGTTACAAGTTACTCTTAGGAAGATCAAGTGCTGGACAGCTGACTGTGCAGTCACATTTTTGTGCAGTGATGATCAGGGGGTTGCCAGGTCCAGCAAAGCTTTCCGGCCCAAAGTTGTTTTAAAACCTGCACTCCGACAACTGCTGGATTTTCCACCCAGGACTTCGCAGCATGGGCGTTGGAACCATTGTATGTGGGTGGGACAAGACCCACCCACTTTTTAAGACCAATGATATTGGACCCACTCACTTTTACCATCTAGAGTGCCTCAGGGATGACGCATTTTTGTAGGCAAAATCTGGAAGTGAGTTAGCATTTTAGGACTTCCGGTTCCAACGCCGTCAAGTCTATGGGTTTTTTGAATGGGTTTTTGCTAAATCGCCTGAAATAAGGTCTGTGGTTAACAAAGCCTCTAAATACTTTCACGTTTTGATCTATGACATAAAACACACCAGTTATAACCCACTTGTGATTTTTTTAAACTTTTACTGTGTCTTAAAATCGGCGGTTGCTAACAAATTGCTAAAAAGGACTACTTCCTTTGGCGGGGACTTCAGACGTCATCATTAAAAACGGGACATTTGGACAGCATTTCTCATGAAAAAGTGGATAAGTATTCATAACAGCACAGATCATAATCAGCGAGCATGTTTATAAATAAAGTTGTTTTTTTAAATACAGTTTGAGGAAGCTGGTGGTGATGACGTTGATCCGCGACCATGGTGTGCTGTAGTCCGTTTATAGCCTACTGTTAGCCTTTTATATCTGACGACTTTATTTAGGCTGAAAATGTATAAATGTTGTGTTAACTTGTAAAGATTATCTTGATAGACAAAACGTGTAAGTGTCATAACCCTTTGTTAAACACAGAGCTTATTTTCTGCGATTTTCCAAAAGTCTATGGGAAAAATGCATAGGCTTTCAACCAAGGGAACCCGTGCGCCCCTAACTTCCGGGTTGGCCTACAAAAACGCGTCATCCCTGGGACACTCTATTCAGCATAAAAAATACCAAAAATAAAAATATTTTTTAAAACATCGCCAAGTAAAACGCTGCGTTTATAAAGACATGTCTCTTTACGACCACAACAAACGGGACACTTTTCAGACGCGCATTCCACCTTCGCCTCAGTGCCAGGCGCAAGTCAAACGAGCGCGAAAAGGTAGCTTCAGCTGAACAACAGTGAACTGCGGTCAGATGAGATGTTGTCAGGCTATATCAGTAAAGCTCCAATCAGCCTTTAGGCTATAGCCTACTGTGCTCGAAGCGTGAACTCAAGAATTGCTCGTAATGCGCCGGCGCGCTGCATATTACTTTATTATAGTTTAACTAAAGCGCTAAAGAAACTACGGGTATGCGCCATCATTATTCTGAGGTAAATTAAGTCATGGAATTACCAAACATGCGATTAATTCTGCCTCAAAACTGCGTGCATGAATGTATTTGTTGACATGGTTTTAAAGCTATTGTTATCCAATTTGTTGGCCTTAAAACGTCTTAAAATGCATATATGTACACCAAGGAAATCAAAATTTTCTCGAACCCCCCTAGCATAATACATTTTGTGACCTCGGTAAATATAAAAACCTGCGTACGGCCCTGCTTCTTTTCTATCTAACGAAATCAAAGGTAATTGTGTATTTCTCCGGTTGTGCGCACTTGGGGACTAAACTTTGTATGCACTAATGTGTGAAAATAAATGGGAGCAAAAACGCGATAGAATGTAAAGGTTTGTGTCTCGTTGTTCTATTAAAAAAAAAAATCAATAACTACCGATTGATTGGCATTTTATCTATCTATCTATCTATCTATCTATCTAATGTGTATATATATATATATATACACACATATATATATATATGTATATATATATATAATTGCATAAAAAAATTTGGAGGGAGGACCCACCGACATTTTTTTGCTTCCGACGCCCATGCTTTGCAGTACACGTTTAGCATTGTTTTTTTTTTTTGTTTTTTTTTACCCATTTCCCGCTCCATTTATCTGATTTGTGTATATTATATGATTTATTTTATTTGATACTTCTATGCTTAAAACCATGCATAGAACTTATTACAGTGCTTTTTCATTTTTCCCAGTCTTTTTGATAGTCTAAATCTTAAATTACATTTTCTTTTAAATGGAAAGTTCCCACTTCCTTCTCTCCCTCTCCTCTCTCTTTTCGGTTGCCAGATATTCGATACCAATATCAAATCACCCAACTTGGCATGTCAATGAATAATCTGTCTTCAGAGAATCTGGCGATGAAAACAATTCCTTTTTATCCCATATAACTATAACAGGTGCAATAAAATCTACAGTAGGTTGAAAGTGTTCAGGCTATAAAATTTTCACAGGCTTAGTTATTCATTATACATTGAAATAAACAATTTTCAATGAATAATTGTTTGTTCATCAGTTTTTTTTTATTGTTTTATAATTTGGACTGAACAATTGGGCCTACCAATACAGAAAAACAAGAATACAGTAACAAATGGGATTCAAAATAGGACAAAATATATTTATAAATATATATATTTATAAATTCTTATAACAGACACAGCTAAATATTGTACTTTTACAACAGTTTTTACAACAATATCAATTAAATGATGACTTTTGTATAAATAAATTTCATTAAATACATTTGAGAAGGACTCTGACGTAGGATGTGCTTCAGTTTCATTTTATGTTATGCTGTTTAAGCCACAGGCTGAAGAACAATAAAGTTTGATTGGTCTTGAATTATTAAGAAATGATAAATAACTTGCTTCGAGCAATACCCCAAAAACATAAGCATAAATCACACCATGAGAACATAGATTGATGTGAAAACAGAGCTGATCAATAAGGCAGTGC
This sequence comes from Megalobrama amblycephala, assembly GCF_018812025.1. Lineage (NCBI taxonomy): Eukaryota > Metazoa > Chordata > Actinopteri > Cypriniformes > Xenocyprididae > Megalobrama > Megalobrama amblycephala. The sequence goes on along the minus strand of NC_063059.1, from coordinate 34,579,360 downwards.
TAACACAGAAAGCATAACTCCTAGAATAAAACACCTGACGTCCGTACCGCAGCTGAATGGGTCGGTATGTGTTTACCATGGCAGTCCCATCATGAAACGTCAAGTTTGAAAATGCAGAAAGCTGCAAGACAAAGATAAGATGACTATATGGTATTCTGTCATTCTGTGATAAAGTTTCACTTGTTTAACCACCAATTTTTTAACATGAGTAACATGAAAGGGGAAGTGAGCATTAGTAAATTGAATGTGTCTGGTTTCCGGTGTCATTCGATTCTATAGTTGCTTGTTGCCTGAATGTGAGGCAAGTCCTCACATTCATATATCACATATATATATATTTCAAATGTAAATTCATGTCCATTAATGTTTTCACATTTTCCTGATTAAACAAACATTACATAAAGACTAAATAAAATTATATTTTATATATTTACACTATATGTAATACATATTCTGTCAAAACCAAGTATAAATCTCATCAAGTTAGTGTTTTTAAGCATTTTTACATTTATTCCAAAATAATAACTAAAGGCAATAACAATTTAATCAATATATTTTGTTTGTGAACTGATGTTAAGCTGTTAAACCCTATCATACTCATGGTGTTCCTGGTCAAAAATGACTGGCCTGCAAAAAAATTGCTTATAAATCTCTTGTTATTCTACCTTATCACCAAATATTGGATTCAATCTTTTTGTCAGCTTGTTTTCTTTTTAATTAGGACAGGTTTTGTGTTTATTTTTGAAACAGCTCAATTGTAGGCCTTATTTATCTGAGCTTATGTACCTCAGTTTTTGAGCGAAAAAGTGTTTTTTGTGGATAATTTTGTCAATTTTGCACAAAATATGAAAATGTTTTTGCACTGTTTATCACACTAGTGTGCTTTAATGTTTAAAATTTGTTTTGAAATGGTTTTATTTATTACAAAATGGCACAAAATCACACTTGTGATACGATGTGATACAATAAAATACGCTATTTTATTACCAAATATTGGATTCAATCTTTTATCAAATTCTTTTCTTTAAATTAGGACAAGTTTTGTATTCATTTTTGAAACTGATTAATCGTAGGCCTCATTGATCTGAGCCTCACTGATTTGAGGATAAAGTTCATCTCTGTGAAAATGAAAGCCTGTAATACTCAAAATGGTTTGTTTGTATACATGAACGTGTGTGTGTATGTGTGCGGATACACGAGTATGCATTTATACACACATGCAGAGGTCTCAGGCCTTTATTTTTGCTCGCCCACATGTTTATATGTAAACTAGTGCACGCTCCTGAACACTAATTGTTTCTCTGATTTTCGACTCCCTCATTCATTTTCAATGGGTGGTCATTTTTGATCAGATCAATGAGGCCTACAATCAATCAGTTTCAAAAATAAATACAAAACCTGTCCTAATTTAAAGAAAACAAGTTGACAAAAAGATTGAATCCAATATTTGGTGATAAAATAGCGTAACAAGTGATTTATAAGCTATTTTGGTAGGCCGGTCATTTTTGACCGGGAACACCACAAGTGTGACTTTATGCCTTTTTGTAATAAATAAAAACCAAAATAAAAACATTTCAAAACTCATTTCCTGCTTAAACATTATTTAAAGCACACTAGTATGATAAACAATGCAATTTTTTTCATATTTTTTGTAGCCTGGGTGCCAGCCCGAACCCCACAACATTTTTTGGAGGGGAAGTTCGGTCTGGACTCGATCCATTGTGGAGTAATTATGCTCGGCTCCCAGAAGGCCGAGCCAATCAAATTGCCAGGGCGGGCTTTAATCGATGATGGACAGGTTATCTGCGGTTACGTAACCACCCACGTCATCAAAGAGCGCTTGGGTTGAATTGGTTTTCACCAACGATGACTGCAGATGGAGAAGTAAGATGTTTAGATTCCGCTATCACGTCTGTAATAAAAGAAATCGACAGCGCATTAATTTTAAAAGACGAACAATGAACCGCAATCAAGGCATTTGTCGATGGGAAAGATGTGTTTGCCGTCCTTCCAACGGGATTCGGCAAAAGTTTAAGTACAAGTTCAACATACGTCACTTACTGCGTTGCTCTGATTGGTTGTAGGTCTATCCAATTGAGTGCAGAGTTTTTTTTTTTTTACTGGTTCGGTTAAGACACGCCCCATAATTCAAGTGCAATGGAGCAGTATCAGACTCACATTCTGCCTAGAATATGAGTATGACGAAGTCAGGCTATATTTTTTGTAAAATTGACAAAATTATCCACAAAAAAACACTTTTTTCACTCAAAAACTGAGGTGCCTACTCAGCATTTATAGATTTATAAGCAATTTTTTGTAAGCCAGTCATTTTTGACCGGGAACACCACAAGTGTGACAAGGTAAAAAAAACAACAACAAAACAACAACAACAACAACAAAAAAACATGAACTAGTACATTAACTAGTATTTTCGGGAAAAATAAAATGTTCTCCGGGTCAAAATGACCCGCTGATTGCTCACTAAAAACCCCCACAGTCATCATGTTTTCAGGTCATTTTAAGTTTGATTTTGTCATGACATAAAACAGTGATATCTAAGTGGATGAGCTGTTTACTTTTTAATTAGGCTTCTCATTAACGCTATCATATTCTTCATTCGGGCCACACAAAAACAAGAGGCAGGATTATCGCACAAACCAATCATATCTAATCATAACCGATCATATCTAATCAAAGCGTGATGGAGGCATTACCTCCTCTCATGTGACTTTCCCCCATTAATTCTCAGTTACTCCCCACCAAACCCACCACATGCTTTAAGGGGTCTGTTTAAACCCAATAGGCTCAGGAGAGGCAAGACTCCCGCTGTAACTTTACCTGCAGGTGTCGCTGTTGGACAGTGTTACTTTAGAAAAACGAGTGATTTATACACATTTTGTAATATTTGCATTGTTTTATTTTTGTGATATGGATTATTTTCTCATCCATCATTTTTGTGAGGACACACTGCCTCCCTTGCCTCCTCGGAGAAAATGCCCCTGTAGTGGTTAATGTATCGGACATTTCACACATTCACGGAGCTTATGCTGCGTTCACACCATGTTGTAATTACCGTAGACTCGAGAGCATGTGACGTTCTATTCGAAGCTGTTCACATCCTCGGACTGGGAATTATGTGTTTCTGTATGTGTTTTCCTAAATGAATCTGCAGTGGTCAGGTGGTACAGCGGTCAAGTAGGAGCTCTCAGAAAAGTCCCATCTTATAAGATGTGATTACGAGCTCTACAAGCATGTGAAGCTGAAACCTCAAAACTGCTGTAATTTCATCATGGCGTGAACACACCTTTACTTCCGCGTTGCAAAATAAGGTGGCTGCATATAACTACCTGTTCTCTGCTGAGTGGTATCGGTTCCTCAAATATTGTCCAGACCACTGCTTCAGAGCAGGCCGGTGTGGTGAGGGACCCCTGGTAGCGATAGTACTTCTCCAATTTATCATGGGAGGGAATAAGCATGTCTAATGATATATCTCCAAGTGTTACATTGGTGCCTAAAAAAAGATGTTCATCAACTGTCATTAAGTTCCTCTTCTTATCTCTAAATATAGCCTGTGTGAACAGTAATACATTATACAGGCACCTCCCATATTAGAGATAACCTATTGTGACCTTGACTGACATCAAGAAGTGATAAAACAACATATTTATTAAACTTTGAAGTTAGATAAAAAATGTTTTTACCAGGGTGTGTAATATTTTCCAGAGAATTTATGATGCCTTCATATTTTTTATTGGCATTTTCTGATTCCTGGAAGATAAGATACAATAAAATATGGTTTTATTAGCTATAAATAACAAACATTTATAACCGCATCAGTCACACTTATATTAGGTATCTTTCACTACTATGTGCATACATAATAAACTAAATTATTAGGTACAATATACTGATTGTGTTCATGTTCTATTGCAAAACACTTGCTGCTATTGAGATGGGATAATGTTAGGGACAGGTTTAGTGGTGTGGGTTGGTTTGAGGGCAAGGAAAGGGTCAACAGTGTCAACTTACATAAGTTAATTACAGCTAATTAAATGCAGGTATTTTTTTTTAAATACAAGTACAATGTAAAAACATGTATGTACAGTGCATTGTATTAAATGCTTAATTTAAATGTTAGTACACACTTAATTTAAAGTAGGACCAATGCATCTGGTTTTACCTCATAAAAAAATCCAAGAACAGCCACTCCAGAAGGGTCACCGATGGCTTGTTCCACAGAGTTGTAATTTTCTTTTATATGTACAATGTGCAGCTGTTAAAGATACAAAATACATGCTTATTATAGTTATTATATTTACCCGTGTCGATTAACCGGCAAAATATCGGAAGTTGTGCATTCCACGGACGAGAATCCATGAACCACATTATTAGACCATTTTCTAAGGCTGTACGATGTAGGGCTGTGTGATATGACGATATAGACACGATTAGCCGGTAGAAATTTGTCAACTGGTAGAGATTTTGGACGATCGTCTCTGTCGCGTGAGGTTGCTATGCTGCGCGGTTACGAAAGCTTATAATTTGCATGAGTTTTTAAGCAATGCGATTTAAAAACAAGTGGTTTTAAACCGTTTGAGTGCAATTAGAAGCGAAAGACAACTCATTTCAGCATATGCACACGCTCTCTGAAGAGACTGTTTTTCAGCGTCGTCTAAGAGATGCGTGACATGAAGCCGCTGCTCATAGAGCGCATGAGGACTGAACTGAGTGCTTTTTGATGCCTAATTGGGCTTGAACGGTTAAATACACATACCTATGTGCCAAAGTAACCACGTATTTGCAAGTAAACAGAGCAATTTATGTCTTAAGTGAGACAGACGAGGCTCGAGTGCAGTCAGTCTTAAAGGGACAGCATCCAAATTAATAATGCTAATCAAACAACAAGAAAGAGAGAAAATCTCTCATTGCTTGCATTTGTAACTTTAATAAGAATAAACGTATATTTGATTTACACAGTAAAAACTATGCATTGTTTTTTATAGCCTACCTTTGATTACTTTATACATTTTCTAGTGCTTGAAGTTTTTTCATGTAGGTCTATTTCGTCTGTTTTGTTCTATCGTAGTTTGTTTTCTTTTCTCTTTCTTTATCAGTTTATTTGAATTCAGTAAGCTTGAGAGTTTTTTAGGCTAGTATTAATTTGTTTTTAATTATATTGAAATTTATGATAATTATGAAATTTCAATGATATGGAAAATTTTTATATCATAAAAATCTTATTTAAAGCAAAAATAACTATATTGTGATATATATCGTGATATAAAATTACTCATATCATGATATAAGATTTTGGTCATATCGCCCAGCTCTAGTACAATGTATTAAAAAGCATAAAAATACTATAGCATACTATAACATATAGTGCTTTTGTGAACTCACAAAGGCTGAAATTTCAAAATAAAAGTTTAAACCCTCGCTCTGAGTGTGCATGTTTTGATGTCTACATATTTTTGATCAAGAAATTAGAGTGGCTGTAGCATTTCAATCGTAAAGAAGTGGCATATATTAAAGATTAATTGAGCATTTGAATGAAATGTATAGTTTGACCAATATTGAACAAGGGTTTGATCAAGGCTGTTGGCGCCCTCTGCAGGCATTACCTAATGTACACAAGACGATTGTTTATATAATGTACATTATGTATTTTAGCAGTGTTATTCTATAAAATCATGTGTGTTTTAAGTCATTTTAAATGCTTAGGTCTTTTATTAAGTCTATTTTTATTAGGCCTATGCCACAAAAAATCGGATTACTTGAATAAGCGTCCGATCACTTAATTACCAAAATAATCATTAGTGACAGCCCTAGGTTTAAGAATAAAACATGTCTCAAAAGCTTAATACCTCCATAGGGTATTTCTCTCCATCTATAGTATGTTCTGATCCAGGTCCTCCATTCTTGCCCCAGTGCAGGTGAAGCTGCTGAGCTTTGTAAGCGGCTCCTAAATTGGCTCCGTCAATTCTTGCTATATTTTGCAGATTCACTTGCACTAAAGATGACAAAATGACAAAAAAAAGTGTTTATAAAGTGAAATAATATGTGTAAAGGCTATTCACTATATTAAAAAAGTATACTTAGCCTACCTGTGTGTCCATTGTTTATAATGATAGTATTGATCACCTCTTGATAGCCTGTAAACTGCACTTGGGTCAGACGACTGTCTGTCAAAGTAGTCTTTGTTACAATATTAATGGGTGACTGTTTTCCATTTCCACATTCTGGGGCAATGGTTTCCCATTCATCCGGTCCTATGAAAGAAAAAAAAGAGATCATAGTAATAAATGCTATAGTATAAATCATACATTACTGTTCAAAAATTTTGATTTTTTTCCCCCTACATTTTGAAAGAAGTCACCAAGGCTGCACTTATTTGATCAAACATACAGTAAAAAAAAAATACTGAAACCAAACTATTGTATTTTTGCCTTATAATTTAATATATGTCATTAAACTAGAAGTTCAGTTCTCACCCGCACACGTTCTGTTGCAAGTGACTTGGGTCTGATAACACCAATCTGAAAGAAAACAAAGTTCAGTCATTCTAATCAAACTGATATGGATTGTAAATGTATTAAAAATTAATAATGCAACACATTACATGAACACAGAAAAATATCTATGTTCAGTCATTCAGTTAATAAATTTGTATTCTATTCAGTCTAATGTGCTTCAACAACTCTAGTTGGCAGATTCTCATAAATCTTGATATTCTATAATTCTGGTGTATTTTTAACTCAGACAAAGATAATTTGACCTGCTGTACAGACAGGCCTTTGTACACATACAGTTTAAATGTTCACTAAAAACCTATAAAACTAAAATCCAAAATGATGGATTGATGAATTCAAAGCTCCATAAATTCAATGATAAATAATATGACATATGCACAAACCATTTAACCCACCTACCTTCACTTGAAGCAAACCTGCATAAAACAGTAAGTATGGAAAGATAAAGCACATTCATCCTTAATATTTGGATTGAAAAAATCCACCTGAATTCACATCAATCCAGCTAAAGTGGACAGAATGTATTTTATGATGGGATTCATCGCTGGTGCTTTTTATAACGGCGCAATCTCGGTGTCCCCTCCTTTTTAAGTTTTACAGCACAAAACCTAGTGACCATAAAACTCATTTGTATTAAGATAATAAAGTTTCCTGATAATTATGAGTAATTCAGTGTATCTAATCTGTTCAAGTTGTCCTCCACCCATAAGAAACCTTTGCTTGTTTTCAACTACTACATAAAAAAACACTTATTGTCACTTATTATCAATTTTCACAAATTAATAGATTATGTTGTTGCAGTAAGCAAACATTAAAATGACTGAAAACATAATAAAAAGGTTACATTTATTAACTGCTGTATGTACTCTCTCAGAAAAAAGGTGCAAAAGCTGTCACTGAGGCGGTATCCTTTCAAAAGGTACACCTTTGTACCTTAAGAGTGCATATTAGTTCCTCAGAGGTATTAGAACCTTTTTACCAAGTGGCCATTTTTTTCTGAGAGTTTATTAAAAGTTTTGATGCATGGATATGTCATAATGTAACAGATGGTTGTTTTTCAATAGAATATAACCCAGATTGGCAGTTACAGTCTCTGATCGGGACATATTTAAATAGTTATACCAGTGGTGATTACAAAATAGAATATATGCGGTCATGCAACATTTGGACCTTTTCCTGACCTTTTCTGCAGCTCCAAGAATGTAATTGTGATGCAAAAGGTTTCAGTTTAAATGTTTAATGAACTTTAATGACAATTTCTTGATTATAGCCTATTTGAAATGTCTGAAATCATTAAAAAAGGGGGGAAATCTGTAACGTTTATGTCTCTAAAAGGTGATGAAGCCACAAAGAAGGAATTTAGCTCATCTTACATATTAAGGTAAAGAAGATAATTGAGTTAACCCTGATCTAAACCTGTCTAGATAATACCCATCTTCGCATGCAGTTAGTTTAAAGACGTTATCTATACCGTGGTGTTTATTTCAGGAGTTAATCCAGTATTGTACAGAAATAGGTGTATGATGCAAGTCCAGGCTCAACCCCTCCTGCTCAAACAGTGAGTATACTTTTTACAGGACATGCATTGAACTAAGTTTTAAAACTCTATAAAGTTCATGGTAAAGTTGATAACGGATCCATTCGTCACAGTGAATTGCTCAATGGGTGATTTGTGTCTGATAAAAGGGAGGCAAATGACGTCCTCTAGGTTTGACCTGAGATTCAACCTTCAGCTTTCATAAGGTCTGATGCTAGTGTATCACACACACACACACACACACACAGGATATGCAAATTGCTGCAAATGATTTGAAATAGAGTAATTTACTTAGAGCAGTAGGCTGTTTTTTTCAGCTTCCGGCACTTTCATGACTCAGGTATTGAATTTTATTACTAATCGTCATATTACAGCTCTTTTCCTTTTGTTATGTAAAGGTCAGACATAACAAATTAACCGTCTTAGAAAATTGCCTCCATCACTTTTTTTACTATGTTTAAATACCTTTTATGTGTAAATTTTATTGTTTTAACCTTGTCCCAGACACAGCTGTACAATCATAAAATATCATAAAAGTTCATTGTAAAAAGATCCATTATTATATTTTAACAAAGAAACAAGAAGTGAAATAATGGTAAAACATTTTTATATTTATACATTTTTTTTTTAAAAAGATGATATCATTTACTTTACATTACATACTTTAGAGAGTAACCTTGGTGCTCTAAAGTATGGCAGTATATTTGTTTACCAAGGTGACAAACATGTCAGTAAAGAGCATGAGCTGATATATGTGAATGAGTTGAAATGTGTTGATGTGTGAGGAAACTGAAAAAAAAAGTCCACTTGACGACCACTTTGACGCTTCAAACATTTCATAAAGAGATCGTAAAACTAATCCATATGATTTAAGGGGTTTAGTCAACATTTTCTGAAGAGACTTGATCACTTTATATGATGAACCGATTTAATTCAGACTTTTATTCACATATAAACATTGATCAGCGAACATAAACAGAAACTCAGCCATACCTGCGTGACAATCTGCTGAAATCACGTGACTTTTGCGCTCCGAACCTTTGATTCGATACACTGATTCATTATGCTCCGAAGCTTCATGAAGCAGTGTTTTGAAATCGGCCATCACTAAATAAGTCGTTATTTTGTTTTGTTTTTTGGTGCACAAAAATATTCTCGTCGCTTTATAATATTAATATTGAATCACTGTACTCACATGAACTGATTTAAATATGTTTTTAGTACATTAATGCAGTGTTTCTCAAACTGGGGTACACCCCTGGGGGTATGTGAGGTGACAAAAGGGGGTACGCGAACAAAATGCGGAGTAGTTAATTTAACTCTACCATACCTTAAAATAATATTAAAACGAGCATGTATTTCTAACTGGCAAAATGCCGTAAATCCATTACATTTAATCAAATTACCTCATCATTTGCAGTCTAAAATGACTGCATCCACACAAGCAGCATGCATATGATAGATTGCGTGCAGTCTGCTGCCTTAAATCGCGCTAAATTACTGCCGTTCTCGACAATGCACCTTTGTAAAAGTAGAGATTTAGCACTTGCACGATGAACAAATAAAGACACAGATAATGGATTTATATCAATTTAAGACTCAAACTTTCTTCGATACAAAAACATACCTTGTGTGAGTTCTTGTATTTAATGTTGATAACGAGCAAGAATGCAATTGTACCCAAATATCCACATGACTGCAAACGTGCATTATTATACAACAGGTCAAAAAACAAAACGTACATTTTAAACACAGTAGCCTACTGTCAGTATTTACTCTATTTTGCAACGAAAAAATATTTCTAACAAAAACCAGAGCAGAACTACAACACACGCATGCGGTTTTGAACGAATCGTGAGAGTCAATGATTCAATGATTCATTCACAGCCACTTGCTTCGTTACAGAATGAATGACTTGATGACTCACTAATAAAAACAGCGACTTGCTGCCACCTACTGGCAGTTTTAGCTTAATATTTAAAAGTATCACTTTGTTTTACCATCATTGCATATTTCTCTATTAAACATTTTTTATTTAAAACATTATTTATTTTATAAAGTTATGTAAAAATATGCACTGGAAAATCAATTTAGGGGGCAAATATTGTCCCTTAATGGAAAAGGTGTGACTGCAGTCCAAGTGGAAGAGAGGGGGTACAGAAGGCTGGGAATCCCTTCAGGGGGTACTCCACGCTAAAAAGTTTGAGAACCACTGCATTAATGGATCTTGAGAAAGGAAATGTCAGACTCACTGTGCCATCAGATTTCAACAAAAATATCTTAATTTGTGTTAATGTATTTCCTCTGTCAAGATCCATAAAGGTACTAAAAACATATTTAAATCAGTTCATGTGAGTACAGTGGTTCAATATTAATATTATAAAGTGACAAGAATATTTATGGTGTGCCAAAAAAGAAAACAAAATAACGAATTATATAGTGATGGCCAATTTCAAAACACTGCTTCAGGAAGCATCGGCACAAATGAATCAGCGTGTCGAATCAGCGGTTCGGAGCACCAAAGTCACGTAATTTCAGCAGTTTGGTGGTTTGACACGCAATCTGAATCATGATTCGACACACTGATTCATTATGCTCCGAAGCTTCCTGAAGCAGTGTTTTGAAATCGGCCATCACTAAATAAATCGTTATTTATTTATTTTTTTTGGCGCACCAAAAATATTCTCGTTGCTTTATAATATTAATATTGAACCACTGTACTCACATGAACTGATTTAAATATGTTTTTAGTACCTTAATGGATCTTGAGAGAGGAAATGTCATTGCTGGCTATGGAGGCCTCACAGAGTCATTGGATTTCAACAAAAAATATCTTAATTTGTGTTCCGAAGATCAACGAAGGTCTTACAATGAACGAAGGGTGAGTAATTAATGACAGAATTTTCATTTTTGGGTGAACTAACCCTTTAACATGTAAGGGGACCCACGGTGTGTGTAGAGAGAAATGGCTCATACATAATGGTTCATTATGTAAGGTCTTTATACACCACTGAAAATGTAGTTATGTATATTATATTGCATTTCTGTCAATGCATCCTCCTAAAATTTATACATTGCACCTTATGCAAGGCTCAGTATCATGGGCAAACACAACTCAGGTTTATGTAATGCAATATTTTAAAGATCAGATCAGAAACTGACAGCACAAACTGGCAACCCACCAATAAATCCGCAAAAGAAGAAGAAAAAAGAAGAATGTTTATATGTGAATAAAAGCCTAAATTCGATCGTGTCTCTTCAGAAAATGTGGACTAAACCGCTCAATTCACATAGATTAGTTTTACTCTTTATGAACTTTTTGAAGCGTTAAAGTGTCACTTGCTGTTTTTTGGAGGGGCAGAAAGCTCTCAGATTACATTAAAAAGATCTTCATTTGTGTTTTGAAAATGAATGAAGATTTTACGGGTGTGGAACAACATGAGGGTGAGTAATTCATGACAGAATTTTCATTTTTGGGTGAACTAACCCTTTAAACAAATTAAATAAACTAGTGAAAATGTGAAAAGTATGTTTTCAGAGGGTTTACTTTCTAAAAGTCCCCAGATCCAAAATTCGAAGAATCGCCCAGTTAAATTTCATGGGATGTCTGTATATTTCTTTTTTACAACACTAGGTCCATTATCATTGTACATCATAGAGAAGTGTCTGCACATCCCCCACTTCCTTCTGTGCATGTCAAACGAGAGTTTGAGGTTTGGGTTGTCTAGACAACCAAGTCCATCTCGTGTACATCGTGTTCAGGGAAATGGGAGAGCGGCCTCCTGTTTATCAAAGTATATACTCAGGGGTGTTTGGGACAACAGTGTTTAAGTCCGAGCATCTGAGGAAAATGACACTGAAGAAAGAGTGTCTGACATTACATTTTGATTTACATATGACTTGATAGTCTCATATCTGTTCGATTACATATGTGCACATGCACAATATTTCAAAAGGCCATAACTGTTTCATTTTATCAGCATCTTACCGTAAAGCGATGTAAAATTAGCAAGCAATGATGCTAAATTACACTCAAATGACATTTATATGACACATCAACACACCCTCATATTTGTCTCAAAGTATATGTAATATGCTGATGAAACATTGTGGTTTTGCACAACATAGCAACCACCCCTCCCCCTCAGGAAAGAGCTGCAAGCAAGATTATGCTTCATATATTTAAGCCATTGTGAAGTTATTTATAATAACTCACACAAAACATGTGTACATCTTCCATTGATGATACTTTCCCATACACAGCTGTTATTTAAGCATGATGGAATATTGTATCTTAGTTTAAAGAGACAAATTCAGACTATGTGGAAGCCTGATGCAATCTGATCACATGTTTGCTTACACTTCCTCTTTATTTCTTTGTGTGATTTTTATGTATGCTAAAGACCAGGCTTTATTCTCTCATTTCTGATCTGACTTTTATCGGTTAAAATGCCCTTAAAAGGAATTGATTTGAGTCTGTCTTCGAACGAAACTTGCTGTAGTCCAATAGGCGTGCGAATTTGTGCATCTTTAAGACATGCGACTGCAGGGCCTCTTCCTGTGGTTTGCACCATGTGGCCTAAAAAGTGTTAAAAGGCGACAACTTCTTTCTCTTTTCTCTGTTGTTTCCGGGATCCAGTTGGCAGAGAACTGGTAAGTCACTGCTCTTCGGTTTAATCTAAAATATTGGATGAATATTACTATTTAAACTTGGGTTAAATGATACAAGATTATAAACTGCTTGACGTGATTGTGAATAGAATTAGATGAATTTGCTACAATTAAAAAATAATGAAAAAATCAAAAAATGCACACTCATTTTTATTTTTACGCATTTATTTGTACTAGTACTTTTGAATAGCAATACCAAAATGTAATAGTCAGTTTCAAAGGTTCACACTGAATTCATTTCACATTAAATACATGTATATTTTTGTTATAGAAAGCAGCAAAACTGGAGGTATTATACAATATACTGTTGTAGATTAGTTCATTACACATGTAATATTGCATTTTTACCTATATAGTCATTGTTTTAAACTCCTTTATGGTTTACAGTGATTCACTATGAACAAATGAAGTTGATGCAGCTGAACATCCAACCGTATTTAAACATGATTTGACATGATTTAATTTCTTACAGATTGAACAAATAGCTGTAAAATGAACATTTGGAGCACATGGGGATAAGAGGAAGCATGTAACGATTGAGAAGAGGCGGGAACTTCAGAGGTACAGTGCAGTCACTCATAAAGTAGACAGCACTACTAAAGGTCTCTACACAGTGTAGTGTTTCCTACTTTATGGATGAGTGTACTGTTGGCTGCGATGGAGCTGCAGAGATGCTGAATATGAATGTCCCATTTGTGAAATGTTAATAAAGATTGTGTTTCATGACTGATTGTGACGCGGCAAAAGTGAAAGTGTATGCACAATAACTTGTATAGACAACTGTGAAATGGGAAACTAAGAAATAAAATGAAGAGAAACTGCGTATTTATGTGTGAAGTTCTTCAGATAACACGGATGAACGATATTACAAAAATAGCTTAAATCATATAAAGACATCAGTAGTGAAAAGAAGATACGCTTACTTATAAAGTAAAAAACGATAATTATTAAATTACCATTATCAGTAATTTAAGGCTATAATACACTAGCTGCTTTGTATTATTCAGAAATTATTTGAGCTATATGCTGAGGGAAGGTTGAATGCGTTAAGGGGGTGCATACAATACAGCCATTTACTGTACATTACAGGAAAAAAGACACTTTATATGGGAACAGAAAAACAAAAAACAATACTGGAGCTGAATTCAGTAAAGTGGGTTAGAATCAATCTGAGGTCACTCTTCTGTTCCTGATTTATGATTGCTCTTTTCATTCAATCCCAAGGCAGCGGTTGCAAGAAGTTCGATGGCACAAGACCTCGATAACCATGTAGATCCCCCTGGATCAATAAAACATTCATTCTTTAACTCATGATCTTTAAAAAAAAAAAAAAAAAAAAAAAAATATATATATATATATATATATATATATATATATATATATATATATATATATATATATATATATATATATATTTTAAATAATTTTACAAATAAAAAATAATACATATAGTTGGAGTCATAATACTCACATAATAAAATCCATCACTGTCCATTTCCCCAAAAACATATATAATGTCTCCTGCACGAAAGGGAAGCTCATCCTAAAGAAGAAAACAACCAAAATACACCGATTTAAAATTATATTTGATAATTTAAGATTCATTCATGTGGTATTTTATTAAAAAAAAGGACAAATAAATAGCTAGGATGTTGTCCTGATTATTATTTGATAAATAAATAAATAATATTCCAGACTTGTTATATTGATATAATATTTTCATATTAAAAAATAGCAATAATAATGGAATATTATTAGATAATAGTTTAAATATTTTAATATATATATATATATATATATATATATATATATATATATATATATATATATATATATATATATATATATAAAATAAAATAAATATCAAAATATTTTAACAATTACATTATTTTATTATCAAAATATTTTAACAATTAAATATTTTATATTTTATTATTATTATTTTTTAAATAAATCACACACACACATACACACACACACACACACACACGTTGGGGACATGGGGACTTTCCATAGACATAATGATTGTTATACTGTACAAACTGTATTTTCTATCTCCTAACCCTAAACCTACCCATCACAGAAAACTTTCTGCATTTTTATATTTTCAAAAAACATTATTCTGTATGATTTATAAGTTGTTTTTCTCATGTTGACCAAAAAATGGCCCCATAAGGACAAGGATTTCAGATATTGCCATCTTTGTGGGGACATTTTGTCCTCATAATGTAGGGTTTACCAGGACCACACACACACACATGTTGGGGACATGGGGACTTTCCATAGACATAATGATTTTTATATTGAACAAACCGTATATTCTACCTCTAACCATAACCCTACCACTAAACCTACTCATTACAGAAAACGTTCTGCATTTTTACATTTTCAAAAAACATTATTCTGTATGATTTATAAGCTGTCTTCCACATAGGGGACCAAAAAAATGGCCCCACAAGGCAAAGGATTTCAGATATTGCCATCTTTGTGGGGACATTTTGTCCTCATAACGGGTTTACCGGGACCACACACACAAATACTGTATGTACAATTAATATTCAGAGCACATGGATATATATATAAGTTACTATTTTTTACAATAATTAATGGATGTCAGGGAATCAAACAAAAAGAAAATGCAATCACCTCAATATCCACGTTTGGAGAACTTTCCCAAGGGTCATAATCAAATATGGCCACCATCCTGTGGACCTTCGCTCCATCCGGCACACTAGAAGTTTCACTGGGTGCTAATATTAATAGTACAAAGTATCCATGAATCAATCAATAAATCCATATTAGTTTAATACTTTTAATAATTATGTCGATAGTTTTACCAAATAAAAATAAAGAATACTTGCCTATAGAAGGCGTCTCCTCTGGTAAATACCCCTGCTGGAACAGACGAAGTTTAAGCTCTCCGTCTTCCACGGGAATCTCAGATACCATGTTGCTTGGCACAAAACCAAAGCGACCACCAGTCTCCCCACTATAGAAGCCGTCAGCATCTTTATCTCCATATACCTACAAGAGAACATATCCCACTGACTCTGAGGCTTCCCATCACAACATGAGTTAAGCAGAAATGATCGGAAGGTGATGCATTTGTGACTGATTGTGAATAAAGATTAAAAAAAAAAAAAAAACATTTTTACTTTAATGATCTGTCCTTGATCAAAAGGCAGTTCCTCCTCCATTGTTTCAGGGTTTGGTGACATCACCGCAGGGTTGTATGAGAACAAAGCCACAAAGAGGCGCACATCCGGCTCATACATTTCCCTCTCTGATTCCCACCTCTCTATATCTTCTGGTGTAGCAACCCTAAGACCATCTGGATATAGATAGACATCCAGCCCAATCATTCCAGTCTTCTTCCTCTATGCCTGTGACTGTCCGTCTGAAGTCCCCTCAGTAGGCAGACAGGTGGTTATCAAACACCCATATGCTCCCTATAGCTTTAGTGTTAAGAGAGGTAAACAAGATAATCTGCCTGAGACTAATCCTCTTGGAGGAAATGGATCAGTTTTACTTGAAACGTCCCCAACTGCAAACCTGAAACGTCAAAGTCCTTTTCGTTTTTTTTTTAAAGATAGTCTACAGAATTCTTTAGTGAATGAACAAAATTCATATTACAGTGAGAAAGGACAGACTTGAAGCACTGAGGAAAAGGAATAAGACTCTGGCATTGGATTTGGCCCAGTCCTGCTGCTCACAGCCATGCCGATTAGCTGAGCCATCCGTTCTGCACTGTGCCAAGTAGAGCTAGCTGTTAACCGCATTATCGCCAAGGAAGTAACCCAGCATGTCCTTTTCACCTTTTCAGGACAATCCTTTGTGAACAAAAAAAAAAAATGGTTTGCATGGACCTACCTAAGGGGAACCAAAAAATATTGTGGAGATATTCTATAAACCAGATGCTATATGGTTATAGAAAAAAAACTTGATTCACAGTTCTACTGTTGACTGGTAAGGTAAAACAGCACCTGTTCTATTCTTTTCTATTCTATTCTATTCTGGAATTTCCTGTTTTATTACCCTATTCTATTCTATTCTATTCTATTCTATTCTATTCTTGAATTTCCTGTTTTTATTAACATATTCTATTCTATTCTATTCTATTCTATTCTATTCTGGAATTTCCTGGTTGTAATTACCTTATTCCTAACACTTACATATTCTATTCTATTATAAACTATTCTGTTCTGGAATGTCATATATGTAATTACCATATCCATATCACTTCTATATTCTATTCTATTCTATTTTATTCTATTCTGGAATTTCATATATGTAATTACCATATTCATGTCACTTCCATATTCTATTCTATTCTATTCTATTCTATTCTGGAATTTTCTATGTGTAATTACCTCATTCCTGACACATATTCTATTCTATTCTATTATTCTATTCTGGAATTTCCTATTTGTAATTACCATATCACTGACACTTCAATATTCCATTCTATTCTATTCTATTCTATTCTATTCTATTCTATTCTATTCTGGAATTTCATATATGTAATTACCATATTCATGTCACTTCCATATTCTACTCTATTCTATTCTGGAATTTTCTATGTGTAATTACCTCATTCCTGACACATATTCTATTCTATTCTATTCTATTCTATTCTATTATTCTATTCTGGAATTTCCTGTTTTTATTACCTTATTCTGTTCTATTCTATTCTATTCTATTCTGGAATTTCCTGCTTGTAATTACCTTATTCCTAACACTTACATATTCTATTCTATTCTATTCTATTCTATTCTATTCTATTCTGGAATTTCCTATTTGTAATTACCATATCACTGACACTTCAATATTCTATTCTATTCTGTTCTGTTCTATTCTATTCTATTCTATTCTATTCTATTCTGGAATTTCATATATGTAATTACCATATTCATGTCAATTCCATATTCTATTCTATTCTATTCTATTCTATTCTGGAATTTCCTATTTGTAATTATCATATTCCTGACATTTCCATATTCTATTCTATTCTATTCTATTCTATTCTGGAATTTCCTGTTTGTAATTACCTTATTTCTGACACATACATATTCTATTCTATTCTATTCTATTCTATTCTATTCTATTCTATTCTATAATTGTCTGTTGTAGCCATTTATGACACTTCCAAATTCTATTCTATTCTATTCTGAAATGTCCTATTTGTAATTGCCATTTCACTGACACTTCCATATTCTAATCTATTCCATTCTACAATTTCATATTTGTAATTACCATGATCATGACACTCCCATATTCTATTCTGTTCTATTCTATTCTGGAATTTTCCATTTGTAATTATCATATTCTGGCACTTATTTAAGTGACTATGTATGGTTGTTCCATATTTTGGCCAGCTTTATCTGTGATACTTTTCAATTACCTACTTATAGAGAACAATGATTAAAAAATGACTTCATAAAGAGAATGCTAAAGATGAGTTAAACTTTGTGCCAAATTCCCCAGGTTACAAATAGACCCAGTCTCCCCTATTTAAGGGATAAAAATTACACCCATTTTGTAAAATGACCCATATGAAGAACCAAGTTGTTTGTCTGTTCCATCGGTCTAATATATCTATAACCTTTCTGGGCATAGACAAAACATGAGACACATATCCCAAATTTTATCATAATTGTGTCATCCCCAAAATCCTCCACTCCATACAGGAGGGGTGCTAGAAATGGTAATAGGGGGTGACTCATTCTCCCATATTGCATTTGTTCTTAGAAGACCTCTAATATGCCATCATCATCACTGCTGATATGTGGCCTCTTGATTCCCATATAAGGACTATTACATCATGAGTGAGGCACCTGTATGGCAAGCCATTTTAACATTTATTCTTTAAAAATAAAGATTTTCTATTTTACATTAGTAGTTAGTAGCATCTACTGATTGTTTTACTAGTACTTATTTATTAGACAAATACCTATTTATATACACTAGTATATATATCAACTGTTACTAGTAGCATTTCTGCTGATGTTTTATATGTAACATTTCTGTAGTTGCTTTACGTGTCATATGCAATGACTAATCAAAATTTTTACTTCATAGTTGTTACTAGTTCGTATTGCTATCTTCTAGTAAGATTTAAAATGTGACTAGTAACAACTGGAATTCACATTAGTGTCCAATAGTTAATAGTGTCTATCAAATTAGTACTAGATAAATTTGTTACTGCTGGAATAGGTGCCAGAAACAACTGAAATACAAACTAATCAGAAGTGAATAATGACATCTGAGCAGTACCGCTGCTCCCTAAATGCAGAATTTGTGTAGAGCACAAATTGTCAGTGGGGCACCATCTCTCTCTCTCTCTCACTCTAAAAAAAAATTAAATTCTATATTAATTTTAATCACAACAACATAGATATAAAAACATAAATATAAATATTTAAAATAGTTACTTGTCATTATTGTACAAGTACTAGTATGTAGCAAATAATCAGAGAACTCAATAAATAGGCCTATAAACCAGCGATGACGTTTTTGTGGGCGGAGCCTACCTGGTGGCAGAAAACGACAGTTCTACGGAACAAACGCGGCGACACTTTCGTTTTTTTTTTTTCGTAAGTAGAATAGGGAAGGCGTAGAACATTCAGCGTAAGCATTTTGAAGAATGCGGAAACGGGAAGTACGTTCAAGGCAATATTTTGTGTTTAAAAAGCATAAACGGTTGTATTTTATATTTGAAAATGACAGATCGTTTCACTAGATAAGACCCTTATTCCTCGTCTGGTATCGTTTAAAGCCATTTGAAGCTGCACTGAAACTGTAATTTTGACCTTCAACCGTTTGGAGGCCATTGAAATCCACTATAAGGAGAATAATCCTGGAATGTTTTCATCAAAAACTTTAATTTATTTTCGACTGACGAAAGAAAGACATGAACTTCTTGGATGACATGGGGGTGAGTAAATTATCAGGAAAAGTTTTACTGTACTTACATTTATGTATGTGAAATTTAGCAAAAATTAAAATTACATTTATAATATAGTATTCTTTTCTTTTATTTGGGGGGATATTTACGGAAGAGGATTTGGGCCAAGCAATAATAAAAAAATAAAACCATCTCGAGATTAAAGTTGTTAAATTTCGAGAAAAAAATTTGTTCTCATAATCTAACAACTTTTTTCTCAACATTTTATCTCGACTTTTTTCTCGAAATTTAACGAGTTTTTTCTCCTAATTTAACGAGTTTATTCTCAACATTTTATCTCAACCTTTTTCTCGAAATTTAACAAGTTTTTTTCTCGTAATTTAACGAGTTTATTCTCAACATTTTATCTCGACTTATTTCTCAAAATTTAATGAGTTTTTTCTCGTAATTTAACGAGCTTATTCTCAACATTTTATCTCGACTTTTTTCTTGAAATTTAACGAGTTTTTTCTCGTAATTTAACAAGTTTATTCTCAACATTTTATTTCGACTTTTTTCTCTAAATTTAACAACTTTAATCTCGAGATGGTTTTACTTTTTTATTATTGCTTGGCCCTAATCCTCTTCCGTAGATATTAGTAAAACCAAATATAACATTTTCTAAACACAAAGAAAAAGTGGAGTTCAATAAATCTAGACAAATCTTTCCAAAATTTAAAAAAAATAAATAAATGTCCAAACAGCTTGCCATAGCACCCACGTTTATAGAACCCTGACGTAGCCCTCCAGCGCGTGAGGAGGGGCGAGGGTGGCCCGTCGGCACGAGCGCAGACAGCAAGGAACAGCTGCAGAGAAGCTCTCGTTCATTGAATTACACCGCATAGCTCATACAATATTACTGTTTCCTCCCCAAAAAACAAATAATATCGTCCAAACCATAACCATCCAAAATGGTTGACCGCGAGCAGCTGGTTCAAAAAGCCAGGCTGGCTGAACAGGCAGAGAGATATGATGATATGGCAGCAGCCATGAAATCGGTAAGTCATTCTTTTAATATACCCTTGGGGTTTTATTCTTTTGATAGTTTAGTTTGACCAACAATCGCTAAACCAATCAGTCTGTCTATCTATCTATCTATCTATCTATCTATCTATCTATCTATCTATCTATCTATCTATCTATCTATCTATCTATCTATCTATCTATCTATCTATCTATCTATCTAATTTGGTGAAATAATTGTCTTATTATGTATAACCTACTATAAATTCGATGCATTTGGACAAAAAGGGGTAATGTTGAATGATCACATGGGTGAAGTGACAGTTAAATATCGCATGTAGCCTAACGAAAGTCTTTCATATGCTGTCGTATAATAATTTTGGGGTGTTGATCTATGATAAATCAATGCTTTATTATTGAGAGTGCAGTGGATCGGGTGTAGACTGTCTGGATCTTGGGCGGTGCCTCCTGTCTTACCCGAGCCCACACTCAAATGAATGAGACGACACATGACAAATGTATAAAGATATGTTTCAACATCGCTTTCAGCGTTAATGGAAAAAAATCAATATATTGCACTTTATTCTTTTTTAAATCGTTGCTTTGCGTAACATACTGTATATTCATAGTCATAAACGCAGTGTATAGGCTAGTATTTGAATTTACACTAGAAATAGGCGTTTTGTCATTCCTGTTCACAAGCATAGTGCATTGTCATTAATACATCAGATGTTCATTTTCCATCATCAGCAAGCATATATAAATTCCAGCTGCCTTTGTTTTTTTCTCACACATCCTAATAATTTAGTTATGTCTTCCAATATTCATTTTCTACACATGGCAGTTGTTAAGATATTTCCTCTAAACCAACGTTAGAGGCAGCAGCATTCCTTCCAGAATCTTCCATCCTTGTCATATTGCAGTAATTCAGTAAGGTCCATGATTCCTTCTTGCTTTAAACCCACAGATTTATATAGTACTAAAGGAAACATATATCTCGTCTATAGTGCTTATTCATAGTAAATGTTATTTCTGTTCAATATTTTAACAGTGTTTGAGGGGTTAGCACACTGTAATGAAATCATTAAAGGCCTTAGGGCTTCTCGAGGGGGGTGGGTGGAGGGTGAAGCAAACATCTGCATCTTAAGCTCTAACGCTTCTTCACGTCAGCATCCTGACTATATTCCCATCCGAGTGAGCGCATTTAGGAGACTCTAGTCTTACATAGGCTTATGGAGATTAAGGAGCACCCCTCCGTTTCTGCTTTGTCAAGTGTTGACATCACGCTTTTTTTCTGGAGGGGTGTCATCTAGCATCTCTTTTATTTCTTGAGTGATTGAATGTTTCTTACCCATGGCAATACGTTTCAGACTTAATTACAAATGACATATAGATGCATCTCTTTACTTTATGTCCTCAAAAGAAAGATTTCCAAACAGAAAATAGACATTACAGTGCAAAATCTACTAGACGTGTTAGTACTCAATAGCAGTGTTTTACATAAAATAGTCTACCAAAATGTTCAATAAGTGCACTGATCGAAAAGTAGCAAAGATCTCTATTTTTTACCGCCATATTACCGTGATCTAAATCCCAAATGATTGTTAAAAGCAAGGTTCTCATCCTTTGAAGGATTGTTTTGTACAATTTTAGCTTCATGGATCTGTGGAGGAGATTTAAAACTCTAAAGTTACTTCGGCCCCATGGATAAAAGCCCATTTAGCCACAGAGCTGATGGGAAAGTGCCCACAGGCCTCCATTATCTTGATGCATTCAGCCAAAGAGATGTGCAGCAATAGGCCGAGCTTAAAACTTCACATCGGAGTAAGATCATCCGGCTTTTTACTTAAAATTTGTGAACGACTTCCTTATGTGTAAATATTTGCATCCGATTGCAACACGGCTACCAAGATAACAAGGTTACCCCGTCACCCACCACAACTATCCGTTACTATCCGTCTCCGAGAGGAATGCCAAATCTGTGTTGCGCAGAACTTGTGTACCCAGACATAAATAGCTATAAGTTTGTTGTTTCCTTTTTAAATAAAACCCTTTCATATCCTCCTGCCTGTGTTTCGCTATGAGTCTCGTCTTCCTGTCCTACCAGTGTTCCTGTTTTCTGCTCTGATCTTTATTGAAGCTGTCTTTGAATTCAATTCTTTTTATACTCCGAGGGAATAATTTTAGCTGAAATCTAAAATCAGAAACCTTGATCTGAGGCACAAAGTGTTTAATTGCTCATGGGTACATGCATACAGTTCCTTCATCATTACACAAAACACATTACAAACATATATTATGTAAGTGCACCACAAAGAGGTTCTGACATTGGGACCTAAAAGGAGGTCTGTAGTTGAAATTAATGAAAAATACTCAATCAGACTCGTTTAACATACGTAATATGTTTGTCTCAGTTTGGCAAGAGAAAAGGTCAGAGAGAAGGCCACCGTAACACATGAACTGCCACACAGAGATCGTGTTAACTTACACTGCAGCTGCCCTGAGGGGTATGTGGGTACATTTCGCCTCCCGCCCCTGCCCCCTATCCTCACCCTGCCCCCACTCTCAGCTGAAGTGATTTCACCTCTAGTGCATTGTGTAGCGCTAGCGCTCCGTCATCTCACTAGATAGAGTTGGACTACTGTACAAAATGAGACTATTGCCATGGAAACTGCACTTGGCATATAGCTTGAGCTCATGGCAGCACAATGCATTCAGCTGATGAAGCTCTGTGTGGATATTATCATTATGCAACTGAAAAATGAAGCATTGTACATTTATTTTTATGTCAAAGTTGCGATCGTCTTTTCTTACATTTTCCGACGCATATAGGAGTGAAACGGCTTCTTGAATGAGAAGAAATGTAGGGCAGGACTTGGTTTTGTCAATGGAAAACTGATTAGATTCTATTGGTCGATCTCATTTGAGTGAAAGGTTGTCCCGCCCTTGTGCCATTAAACACATCATTGGAAGAGAAAAGATGTCTCTGCAAGAGGGAGGGGGAGTTATTTTGATTAAAGATTATGAGGACACATGAATTAAAAAAATTATGATGTGCATGGATATATCATTTATAATTAACACTGCAATGCTCCATAAAAAACAAGAATTGTCTATTTTGATTTCATTGTAAACTTAACCCTTTAATGCATGAATCTTTCACCAATCATTATTACATATTTGGGTCTTTAGCGACACAGATCTCTGCCTGTTACAATAATATAAAACTCTCCTGATATTAGAGTTACAATTACAGAAGAATAAAATAAAGCATATTTTGTTACCTTTTGGAGCTTGGAAGGGTTCAGTTTGAGCAGATGTTTTATACCATCATCACTTTCCTTCACTTTCACCATCACTTTCAGAGCTCAATTCCCAGTAAATTCAGCATCTGGCTCATATTCGCAATCTCAAACTAATTCTCAAAACTATCATTTTCAACATCTTCAAAATCAATATTTTGATCGCTGACAGCTTCTTCACCAGAGTGAGTGAAAGTGACACTAATATTTGATTTTTGAACAGTAAATCGCTGAGCCGTTTCGAGTTTTGCTGATGATACTTCCTATTCTTTTGTTTTCTGCCTGCGGCAACTGTGAGTGAAACGTCACTTCATCATTGTGTATCAGACATTGCCACCTTGTGGAATAAAGGTGATTTGCACTTATTCAATTATTGTTGTGCAGAAAAAAATATACTCACACTATTGAATGGGAAAACAGGCATTCTTTTATCATTTTATTTTATTTTTTTCTTGTTATACTGTTTATGATGAATTGATTGAGGAATACTAAGAACTGAGATTGATGTCTAACTTTAAAAATGAATGAGGAGGACGTCCCGGGTCACTAAAGACCCGAGGTATGCGTTTAAGGGTTCATGTAAATTTGCTCAAAAGCGTATCTGTAATTACCTTGTTGGATGTTGTACGTCTCTTTCCTCAAACGGCGTTCTATTTGCCTCCTTCGTAGGTAACCGAGCTGAACGAGGCCTTGTCCAACGAAGAGAGGAACCTGTTGTCGGTCGCCTACAAGAACGTGGTAGGCGCTCGCCGCTCGTCCTGGAGGGTCATCTCCAGCATCGAGCAGAAGACCTCCGCGGATGGCAACGAGAAGAAGATCGAGATGGTGAGGGCCTACCGCGAGAAGATTGAGAAGGAGCTCGAGGCCGTGTGCCAGGACGTGCTCAACCTGTTGGATAACTTCCTGATCAAGAACTGCAGCGACACCCAGCACGAGAGCAAGGTCTTCTACCTGAAGATGAAGGGAGACTATTACCGTTACTTAGCCGAGGTGGCCACAGGCGAGAAGCGCTCCACCGTGGTGGAATCCTCCGAGAAGGCCTACAACGAGGCTCACGAGATCAGCAAAGAGCACATGCAGCCCACTCACCCCATCCGGCTGGGATTGGCCCTCAACTACTCGGTCTTCTACTACGAGATCCAGAACGCTCCGGAGCAGGCCTGTCATCTGGCCAAGACGGCCTTCGACGACGCCATCGCCGAGCTCGACACCCTCAATGAGGACTCCTACAAAGACTCAACCCTCATCATGCAGCTCCTCCGAGACAACTTAACACTGTGGACGAGTGACCAGCAAGACGATGAGGGTGGGGAAGGCAACAATTAAAAGTAGAAAACCTCTCTATCTAGTTACATAAAAATGGCTGGTGGACTTTGGCAGCAGCTTTTGCCATGGTTTCCTCTGCAGCAGCAGTTCTTTATTTTTCCACGAGTTTAAAGAAAAAAATATCAAGGGTCGTAAAGGGGGGGCTGAAGTCCTAGTTTGAATATATACAGAAATATATATAGTTGAATGGGCCTCCCTCTTCTTGGTTCTCTTTGACATTTGCCAAAACCACTGAAATGTCAGTCAATCAGCCGGAAGCGGTGGTTGTTGGTTGGGAATGGCAGCCTCACACTGGCATATGGACTGATGTATTTCAAAGGGATGCTGCTTATTTATGTTTTGGGTAGTAGAAATGCATTTCAAAAGAGGGTTAGGTGGTGTTCGAAGGATAGAAATAGTATTAAATGGTTCCAGTATTAGTCACGAGTTGATCTGTTCGAATCATCTTGTTTGCGCTCGATTAATTGAACTGGAAAGCAATTCAGTTCGCTATTAGATGGAAGTGCAGTGAATGAAATTGTGTTCTTTGAATGCACCAAAACAGATTTCAGTCATTGTCATATAATCATAATAATCAGTCTGATACTACTGGAACCATTCACTTTTTGAAGGACAGAGACTGATCTGGATGGAAAAAAAGAAAAGATAAAAAAATAAATAAATAAAAAAAATAGGACAAATATTGCAGCTTCAAAGTTTGTGGTTTACTTCTGTGTTTAATTTATTTTTGCACTTGCCAAGTATACTGTTTTGTCAGTGTAAGATAATTACAACGATACTATCAATGATTCAATATTGTGCATGCTGGTGATGTATTTATACAATAGCTTGACTTTATTAACTTATATCTTGGATGTTATGTATTCCTATAATTGAAGAGTAAACTGGCTTCTTATTGTTTATTTATAATTTATCAGTTTTCGTTTTGATTTGCTATTCCAAAATTGTGATTGTTAACAATAAATCGATCTGTTATGGGCGTTGCCGTTGTGACATGGAATGTTTTTTCTTTAGCTAGGCTGATTTTTGAAAAACACTACTGATCACTTAAATGTACCGGTGTTTTTCTTGGTAAATTGTAACCATGACATTGTTAAGCAATGTTTTGCTCTCTGAACAATATATGAGTGCTCTTCTTGTCATATTATGCACATTGAACGTGTGGTTTAAACAAGTGACGTTACCGAATCAGTGTTTTCCGTGACCGATTCAGAACATGGACCATAAATTGTCTTTGGCAGTATTTTTTAAAATTCATTTATTTGCCTTTTTTCCTTTCAATATTTTTTTTTTTTTACTTTTAGCTGTATCCTGAGTGACAATATCTTGAATGTGAATAACTATGTAGCAGTTGCACAAGAGCCAAAATAATTATAACAATAAAAAGACAGAAAAAAAAGAATTCAAGTAGTCATAGATGCATCATGTCAATGCTGGTTGTGTGTATTGTTCCTCTATTATTTACTCAAACCAAACAATTACTCAAAATACTGAATTACACCAAAGTCAACTTTCTATTTGCGATGTGTGCTCAAATCCAAGTCCTGTCATTTTTTTGCCTACTGTATTTGCATTCATCGCAACCA
This sequence comes from Megalobrama amblycephala, assembly GCF_018812025.1. Lineage (NCBI taxonomy): Eukaryota > Metazoa > Chordata > Actinopteri > Cypriniformes > Xenocyprididae > Megalobrama > Megalobrama amblycephala. The sequence continues at coordinate 34,552,502 of NC_063059.1, read as the reverse complement.
ATCTAAAGTTAAGCAGCATAGTAAATGATTTAAAGGGATAGTTCACCCAAAAATTATCCCATGATTTACTCACCCTCAAGCCATCATAAGTGTATATGACTATCTTGTTTCAGACGAACACAGTCAGAGATGTATTTAAAAATATCCTGGCTCTTCTTAGCCTTATGTGTGGTAGCGAGATTTTGAAACCCTTACAAAATGCATCCATCCATCATAAAAGTAATCCACACGGCCCCCCATTCACTTTCATTATAAAGCTTGGAAGAGTATGATGGATGGATGTATTTTTGGGCTTCAAAATCTCGCCCCCCATTCACTTTCATTATAAAGCTTGGAAGAGTATGATGGATGGATGGATGGATGGATGCATTTTTTGGGCTTCAAAATCTCACCCCCCATTCACATTCATTATAAAGCTTGGAAGAGTATGATGGATGGATGCATTTTTTGGCCTTCAAAATCTCGCTCCCCATTCTCTTCCATTATAAAGCTTGGAAGAGTATGATGGATGGATGGATGGATGGATGGATGGATGGATGGATGGATGGATGCATTTTTTGGGCTTCAAAATCTCGCCCCCCATTCACATTCATTATAAAGCTTGGAAGAGTATGATGGATGGATGCATTTTTTGGCCTTCAAAATCTCGTCCCCCATTCTCTTCCATTATAAAGCTTGGAAGAGTATGATGGATGGATGGATGGATGGATGGATGGATGGATGCATTTTTTGGCCTTCAAAATCTCGCCCCCCATTCACTTTCATTATAAAGCTTGGAAGAGTATGATGGATGGATGGATGGATGCATTTTTTGGGCTTCAAAATCTCACCCCCCATTCACATTCATTATAAAGCTTGGAAGAGTATGATGGATGGATGCATTTTTTGGCCTTCAAAATCTCGCTCCCCATTCTCTTCCATTATAAAGCTTGGAAGAGTATGATGGATGGATGGATGGATGGATGGATGGATGCATTTTTTGGGCTTCAAAATCTCGCCCCCCATTCACATTCATTATAAAGCTTGGAAGAGTATGATGGATGGATGCATTTTTTGGCCTTCAAAATCTCACCCCCCCATTCTCTTCCATTATAAAGCTTGGAAGAGTATGATGGATGGATGGATGGATGGATGGATGGATGGATGCATTTTTTGGCCTTCAAAATCTCGCCCCCCATTCACTTTCATTATAAAGCTTGGAAGAGTATGATGGATGGATGGATGGATGCATTTTTTGGGCTTCAAAATCTCACCCCCCATTCACATTCATTATAAAGCTTGGAAGAGTATGATGGATGGATGCATTTTTTGGCCTTCAAAATCTCGCTCCCCATTCTCTTCCATTATAAAGCTTGGAAGAGTATGATGGATGGATGGATGGATGGATGGATGGATGCATTTTTTGGGCTTCAAAATCTCGCCCCCCATTCACATTCATTATAAAGCTTGGAAGAGTATGATGGATGGATGCATTTTTTGGCCTTCAAAATCTCGTCCCCCATTCTCTTCCATTATAAAGCTTGGAAGAGTATGATGGATGGATGGATGGATGGATGGATGGATGGATGCATTTTTTGGCCTTCAAAATCTCGCCCCCCATTCACTTTCATTATAAAGCTTGGAAGAGTATGATGGATGGATGGATGCATTTTTTGGGCTTCAAAATCTCACCCCCCATTCACATTCATTATAAAGCTTGGAAGAGTATGATGGATGGATGCATTTTTTGGCCTTCAAAATCTCGCTCCCCATTCTCTTCCATTATAAAGCTTGGAAGAGTATGATGGATGGATGGATGGATGGATGGATGGATGCATTTTTTGGCCTTCAAAATCACGCCCCCCATTCACTTCCATTATAAAGCTTGGAAGAGTATGATGGATGGATGCATTTTTTGGCCTTCAAAATCTCGCCCCCCATTCACTTTCATTACAAAGCTTGGAAGAGTATGATGGATGGGTGCATTTTTTGGGGCTTCAAAATCTCGCCCCCCATTCACTTCCATTATAAAGCTTGGAAGAGCCAGCATTTTTTTTTTCAATATATCTCAGATTGTGTTCATCTGACAGAAGAAAGTCATATACACCTAGGATAGCTTGAGGGTGAGTAAATCATGGGATAATTTTCATTTTTGGGTGAACTATGCCTTTAAAGCACAAGATTCCAACAGGTTCAAACACTGTGGTGAATCCAGACCAAATAGTTTTTCTCTGCATTGCACCTACTATCCATGATTAGTGTTCAGCACTGCATTGCAGAGCTCACCTCTCCAAACTAATAATGTGCTTGACATACAGTACGAATGTGTCTTGATAAGGACTGTATTATTGGCTTTGGTTAGAGTATGCATGCATTAAAAATGATTTGATGTTCGATGAGAGTAGACACTGCAAAGATATGGCTGACTTTCTTCCTTTGAAGGTCACATGACAAACCTGCATCATGCATGCCTTTAGACATTTCCATCTGAATTCATTATCAGCATGACTAATTATGTGAATAATTATCTCACTGATGCTAAACTCGGATGTCTTCTGATGTGTGACTGCCACATAAATTGCACCTGAAATGACACTTTCATTTCATTCATTCCATTTCCGTTGAGTTTAAATCTATTTCTTTTTCATATTGCAGAGGTAAAACAAACTTACACGCTGAATTGCTAGCTCTTTCAACATTCTGCTGCAGCCTCCTACAGCAACCCACACCCAGTAGAGCAAGAGATGAATTTCTCTGCTCAAAATGCTCCACAATAACAGCCAATTGCAGGCAGCGTGAGCTGTCATATCCACCAATCCAGTGCATGTTGCTAGGGCTGGAGAAAAAACATCCCCTTTCCCATTGGCACTGTTCAGACATCTAGAACAACCTGCAAAGAGATAAACATCAGAACATCAGAGACACCATTAAAATTCAAGGGAAACCTGTCTCCCCTCGTTCACATCGGGACTCTGTCATGTAGACAAAAGGAGCAAGCCACCATTTTCTGCTGCATTATGATCAGATGCAAGATAAAAAAACGTGTAATATTTGAACATGTTTGCCCTGGTTAAATTGTTCAGATAAGCTTTTTCGATTTGTCACCTCAAAATATATTTAAAGCAATATTTATTTCTATTCTATTGATGCTTAATTGATTGGACAATTGGAATAGGATGTAATACATCTGTTTCTGCCCCTCAAGGGCGTTCATATATAAAGCTTAATATGGAGAAAGAAAAGACAAGAACATTCATTAAAACATTGTACCATCTGCATAAATCCAAATGCCAAGGATTTGTGATGTGCCTCAGTCTAAGATCCCATCTGCCTATTGTAGAAATTAGTTCCAAATCAATAACAGAACATGCCGAGATACGTACTACAATAAAATCCGCTGGTAAATGAATTGTGACTTCATTTCACTGTAGGCCACAATTAGCGTTTGAATATTTCACACTTCAGATGAGATAATGATCTTAATTTTTTACTAATGCAGCAAATATGATCAGATATGAGATTACAGTAACAGTTTTACAGCTATCATGTTTTTGCTGAGCAAATAAGAAATTAATTCAAATAAAAAGGGGAATTTTAGGTTTACGCTTACATTCAGTTTTTTTGTAACAGCCTTTACATCGAAGCATTGAAATAAAGTGAAGTGTCTCTGAATAGTCTAGAGGGAATAGGGGCCACAACACTTCCACTGTTCTTTCATTATGTAACAAGACTATAAAGAGCACTTACTGATGGTTTTGACCTCTCCATCCACGTTTTTTTTACAAACTTTCTGCCTGAAAAGATTATTTATAACATCTAGGGCTGCTAACGAAAATTCAACAATAACCTGGAATTAATGCTGTACCAGCCTTATGACACTGCGGTTTTCTGAATTTTCACAAATTTTCCATGGCCCCCATAATATTTTGTTGTATGAATATCTGAATATGCAATATATCAAAAGAACAGAGCCACTGCTTTAAAGAAAGAAAGGGAACAAAATCTTCATGCACATTTTTAACAACACTTGAATATGCGTAATTTCATTAAAAAAAAGCAACATTTTAAACAAAAAGCTGAGAAAAATGCATCTTTTTCAAAAAATACAATGTGCATAAGCAATGCTTCTAGCGATTGTTTCTGCTCCTTTTTTGCACGTGTTTTGATCCGGAGATTCTGTACTCTTTCAGAAGTTGTGTAATAGTGCCCCCTTCTGTATAACAGTGAAAACACATTCAGGTAATGACACATAAAGAATTCGCTGTTTAAGGACTACAACAAACAGCTGGTACAACAAGCTTCTTCCCGGGTTAGTGACATCCCTAACTCTAAAATTTACATAAACCCTGCCCCCATGCAACAAAGGGGGTGAGACCATGTTGGGCTGCTTTATGCTGGGTTCACACCGAACGCGTCTGGGGTGTCAAATTCGCGCCAGACGCGTCTAGTTGGACGCTTGAACATTTTAAAGTCAGACGCTTCAGACGCGCGTCAAATTCGCTCTATTCGCGCGTCTAAACAAAGTGTGTTCAGATGCGAATTGGCGTCATGGGAGGGGCTTCCATCTCTTTCTGCACAGATCCTCTGAATAAACACATCATCTCGTCAGTTGGAAACTAGTAGCGGCAATTTAACTCGGTTATGCCGGCCGGCTTTTGCTAGCTAGCAGGTGGGCTATATCAACGGCTAAAATCATGCAAAGCGTTTTACAACTAACCAGACTACCCGATTTCTTCGCTTATCCTCTTCCAGGCAAGGTCCTTTTTATTCCCGTCTCGATAAAAGTATCATAGAGCTCAGGGTGGCCACACACAGCAACTATTAGTTTGTCCTCCATCTTTGTTCTGGTCTCCACCACTGATCACGTCATAAACACGCTAATACCAAAGCAGAGTCCCTGATTGGTTAACACGCCGCGAATTTTCGCCAAAGTTCAGATTTTTCAACTCGGGCGTCTAACTCTCAATTCGCGCGTCAGACGCATTCAGGCGCGTGAACGCTCAATTCGCGCCGCTCAATTCGCGCGTCAACCGCCGATTCGCGCCGCAGGACGCGCGTTTACATTGACTTAACATGTAAATTAGACGCCCCAGACGCGTTCGGTGTGAACGCAGCATCAGAGAAGAGAAAGAGTTGTTGTGTTGAGCAGGGGCGTAAATTTCATCTGACAGTAGGGGGGGACAATAAACATAAAATTTCTTAAGAGCAATTTTTGAAGGGGACACAAATAACACGGCCAAAATTTTACTTATAAAGAATATATGTAATGTTACACAGAAGAAAACCTACTATTATTAGTGTAGCATGGAGACTGCCATTATGCTCATTGTTTCTCTTTGGTTCAATGAAAAAACTGACTAAATTGGCCAAAATATTCTTCAAAATCTTATATATATATATATATATATATATATATATATATATATATATATATATATATATATATATATATATATTTATTTTTTTTTTTTGAAGTTGTTTACAACAAAGTCACCAAAATACGATGAATACCAAAGTCCCTTTTAGTCTTTGTGAATACACACTGAGCATAACCGAACACACAACAGTAAATCTATTAGCCTTATTACAGTTCACATATTCTTATCACAATGTTAATTGTTGTTGGTGTGGGTGACTTATCTTATAATATCCAACAAGCTATGGTAAACAAGCTAGGTAACATTATAATCGCTAAAATAGCGGACTCACGGGAAAATAAAATAATCAGTTATCTTTTTTGTTGTTATGACTAATTACTCAGCACCGTCAGCATTAAAAAGAAAATAATCACTTCATCCGACGTTTTTGAATAAAATAGCCTTGAGAGCCGACTTACTGGAACTCATCTGTCTGTAGAACTGTTCTCTCCCGCCGGCGCCGCCGGACTTCTACAGAATCTCCACACACGCGAGTGTGACGTGCGCGGTGGACTAAACCACTGTGAGGCAAGGGAGGGGTGACTCAAAATGTTTCTAAACTTAAAACGCCCGTTTGCGTTTGTATTGCTTCACTACTTACATAATTATTTGAAGTTTATATAATTTATGTACAATACTTAGCGTGGTTATTAATTATATATTTTTGTGGGGGGACAGCACTCAGATAGGGGGGGTCCTGACCCCCCTGTCCCCCCTGTCCCCCCCGCGATTTACGCCCCTGGTGTTGAGTATCAGAGCCATGCCGTCATTTTACGTCGGACTGTTTCACAAACGATGGTTAATTCAACGCTGGATTTGCACAAAAGATTAACATGATGGCAACATAAATTTATCCACTAACCATTCAGAAACGTCCAGTTGCATTCTAAAAGTTGTAACTTCTTCCTGAGTCTCTCCATCAGTGTCCAACTCCGGTTTGAACAATGTAAGGCTGAACACCATTACAGACAATTGTCATTTTGGCTGCGTGAGATTCTCCAGCTTTGATGTCGTTGAGAAACCGAAGCGCGAGCTGTTAAAGCTCCGCCCTCTTCTGGAAAGCGGGCCAGGAGCAGCCACTCATTTGCATTTAAAATGCCCAAATAGAGGCAAATTTGACAAGCTATAATAAATGATCTGTGGGGTATTTTGAGCTGAACCCTCACAGACACATTCTGGAGACACCAGAGACTTATATTACATCTTGTATGATAGCTTTTGAACGGGGTCTTTTGTGTAAAATCAGTTATTATTTTGACTGATTTTGGAAGAAGTCTTTATGTAAACTTCTTTTATGTGAGATAGCTTATTTTAAAATAGCAGTAAATAAAAACAAAATGATCTCTTTTTAAAATTAAGATTTTCCGAGGGTAAACTTATGACCTCAACTAAATTACTTTTGGGGCAATAAAGTTTATTTTTTGAAAAAAAAAAAAAAAAAAGCTTTTGAAATTAATAAAAAAAAAAACAATGAATTATGATTTTAATTAAGATAATGATGCCCCACCGAGTTTTCAAAGTCACCCAATCCTAGGTGTACACTCCTGAAATGTATACTCTAGTCTTACAAAGTCAACAAAAGTAAAGTATGATACTTAACCTTAGGTTAAGTGTACACTAATTAAAATATATAGTGCACACCAGGAAAATATGACAGCAGGTAATCACATGAATGCCATATGTTAGGTGAGTAAATTTGTAACCTGAATATTTACAAAGTGAACTGTGTCATTTGACTGCTGTCAAGCGTCACTGAGGAAGAAATTGAAATCAATTTAAAATGCAGTCAGATCACTATCAAGTGGCTGGGAATGTGAGTTATGTAATATAGGACACCCTGTTCATGCTCTCTGATCTGAATAGCTCAAATGGCAACAGATAAATTGTCCATTGAAAACTGAAAACTGAGCCATTTCACATCCAGCAATAATTATATAAGATTTGGGGGATATTTTCAAATAAAATGAAAAATATAATTTCTTGTATTTTTCTGGGGTGAAATGTGTCTGTTTTTGAGAGATTTACCCTGAAAAAAAAAAAGGATTCTGTTCTTTGGATTCTTTTTTTTACTGTTTGGTAGGTTTTTTGTGGAATACTTTGGAGAGACACCACGAAATATGAATCAAATTAATATGCTCGCATCCTGTGTCCCAAATTACCCATGAGGCTGAACCTCTGATATAAAAAGCCACATTGTAAATTCCAGTGGCCCATTTTCTTTCACATTCTTTCATCATATACCAGCCTACAGCTCATTGTGCCAGTCAGGGCAAAGCTAAGTACAGTGGGCCGATTGTAGTAAGACAAAGTGATGTATTCTCTTCAGTTGCTTAAATGTTTGTTTTCTCTTCAGTGTAATGGACTGACACTGTACAGGCAGTAAAGATAAGAACTGTGCCCGGATGATGTTTGAGGACTAAACGTTGAACTGTTAAAGAGATAAAGGATAAACATCCTGGCAAGATCATCAGTCCATTTATACCCCGAGTAACACACACATGCATCAACCTATAATATGTTTAGCCACAAAAGTATATTTAAACAAAATTGTTTTATTACAGTAATGGGCCAGAACAGGTTTTTATGTCTAAATGTCAACTGAGCAATAAAATTAACTGCCATATTATTCTTCTACTGGGCTGAAACTCAAACAATGTGGTGTGGATAAAATCCCATAGATTTCCATTTAAATGAAAGTGCACTTGCAACAGCCGACGCACCAATGCTTAGTACACCCGAGCATCCGCATAGCAAAGCACACTAGCCAACAACCATTAGAATTTTCTTCAGTTAAAATGAATGCTCTTTGACAGATAAAAACGCTTGATATAATTAAGTTCTGTAATACAACCTGTGATGAAATAAGGGTCATCACTTTTGAGGGGTCATCATAACATTAAAGAGAATCAACAGTGAACTTCACTATGTTGACACATCTGTCTGGGCCATAATGGAGCTCTTACATACAGTCTCCCTTACACAGTTATTTTTCCCTGGGGTTTGTGTTGCTAATCAGAGAACAACCTCATGGAGGCACAAGAGTACTTTTGTAGTGATTACTAATGCACACTAAAGTAGCCCAGGGGCCTATAATTAGGATAGAATGTTTTTTTTTATATACATATTTTAATATTTAATATCATATATAAGCAAAAAATATTTAATTTAATTATAAAACATGTTTTGAGTGGCTGAGAGGTCTTTCCAACAATACGATATTCTTCCACAGGAACCGTTTCACCGTTTGTATCACTCCGCTTGCAGCATTTCTCACAGCGAGTGTCATGGTGGAGGAGCAACAATTTTACAAATACTACTGTTGTTGTGCTACGGAATGTAGTTCTAAGAATTTTAGAATGTAGTTGTTTAAACTTTGAATATGCGGTTTATTTATAAAGATAGCGCCTATTTGAAAATTTGCTTCGACGTTTGCGGAGATGTTTGTTCCTGGGTGTCAGTGGTCGTTCAACGCTCATGTAATATGGAATCCCAAGTGTGCCAAAATTAAAAATAAATAAATACATAAATAAATATACAAAGAAATGTAAAAAAGCAAAAATAAATAAATATATAAATAAATATACATAGAAAAGCAAAAAATCTAAAATAAATAATTATTTATACATTTATTTCCTTATTTATGTATATATTTATTTTTTTCCACATTTATTAATTTTTTCTTTCATTTATTTATACATTTATTCATTTAGATTTTTATTTCTACATTTATTTATTTATTTATTTACATATTTGTTCATTTCTACATGTCTTTATTTCTACATTTCTATATTTTTACTTTTATGTATTTTTACATTTCTTTGTCCGTAGGGTAATAAGGAGGGCGTGGTTTACCTCAGACATAGCAATCGAGCTCAGAGTAGGCGAGAGCGAAGTGTTGAGGCCACAGTGACACCTTGTGGTGAACCCGAAATACAAAAGAAATGTAGAAATTAATAAATGTGGAAATGAACAAATATGGAAATAAATAAATAAAAATCGAAATGAACAAATGTATAAATAAAATAAAAAATAAATGTAGAAAAAATATATACATTTTTATATGTATATTTATTTATATATTTTTGCTTTTTTACATTTCTTTGTATATTTATTTATGCATTTATTCATTTTTAATTTTGGCAGATTTGGGATTCCGTACATGTATCCCATCGAGCTGTTTAACCTCGGCAAGTTCTTCCGGAATTTTCTGCTGGCTTTGATGTCTCTAAAGTGGTTAAATAAAGCAATAAGCCCCAAGAAGCCATGGATTACAGTGAATTTATAACAGCTAAGGGGTGTTGTTAGGCATAATGCGGAGCGGAATTATAAATTTTAAAATTATAAATTCACTGTAAACCATGGCTTCATGGGGCTTATTGCTTTTATAAAAAACGGTTACCACTCAATACAAATATAATATAAATATTAAAGCCAAAAAATATGTATCAATGCAACTTTCATGAAGTAAAATCATTAAAAGGCTTCCACTGGAAAAAATAGTCCCTGACCGTGAACAGCAACAGAAGAACGTGAACCATAACCACCCGCTGAAAGGATACTAAGCCAAAGATATCACTTTCCTCAGCGTTTTATGAATATGAGATTGACCTGAAGAATGAATGCTGTATCAGAAGTAGGTAATCACACTCGCTCATTCGATCTCTCTCTCATAATACCAAAGACTATAGAATAACACAAGACGTGTCACTCGTATTGTTTTGAATGGGAGAAAGTGTAACACGCAATATGGCGGAATTAGTCCCGCCTTCTAAATAAGAGCCAATCGCCGACTGGTAAACTCATCGCGTCACTGCAGCAGCTGTTAGAAGCACCGGTTTCTATAGAAACAGTCAGACGCGAGCCTCCGAAACATGGCAGAAGAGACGCGCATTTAGGTCTGCGCATGCGCATTAGCTTGATACAGCCTAAAATATACATTTTTTTGTCATGATTCGAGCGTTTGGATAAAACATTTATAAGACAGTTGTTGTCAGATTTCATTGGTGATTTCAAATATGAAATTTAATCGTAAGGCTGGCGAACAGTTTTGGAGAATTTGATGTTTCCCCATTCAAAGAGATAGAAGCTGCATGATGCCCAGGATGCGCCAGGATGCCCGAGAGGCGTTTCAAAGATGGCCGCCGAGTGAAATGACTTGTCTTAAAGGGACTTTGATAATACTCATAATTTTAGTATATAGCTTATAGCATATATATATACTGTATATATCTTTAATAAAATGCAGTAGTAAGTAAAGTAGTTTTGTCAAGGAAAGAACAACAAAGTCACAATTGGTGCAAAATAACGTTTTTTAAAATTCCAGCTACACAAACTACGGACCATTCTGTGATACCACAGACCAGATACACAGTACAACTGCAAGACCTCAAAAAGACAATAAAACAGCTTAAGACCTTTTATATAACACATAGACTTTTATACATCTCATGCAAAATTTAGCTGATTTCCACTTCACAGAAAAGTCATCACTGTTGCTGCCACGCTAATGTCAAATGCACAGATATCTTTTTTAAATATGCATTTAAATCAATTTCTTTAAATTTGGCACTTAAATGCAATGAAACACAAATATTACTCTAATATAAAGGACTTATTACCAGATTCAGCATTATATTTTAAAGGTACCTCAAAACCTATCCATCATGCTATGTCCAGTACATAGGATTTTGTAAAATCTAATACAGATGTGTGATTAAACTATTTTGTTCCCGACTGGACCAATCTAAAAGACGACTTGAGCGAATTCATGAAAAAGTTTCATCCTCAATCAGGTTTTCCAGCTCCCCCTCTCTGCTCCCGTTACTGTTACTCCCTCTGCTGTTGGAGACACAGACCATCAAAACATGAATATGTAGTACAAACACGCACTCAAACATGAGCATTAAGTTTGAAATAATAAAATGAGCTTATTGTCATGGTAGTGAGGTATATTGTGTGATACCTTAAAGGGCGAAACAGTGACATATCCCTGCAGAATTTATTGAGAGAAATAAGAGCAACATATCAGTGTCATAGGTATTCAGAGTATCAGCATACAGTAGGATGCGACGACATGCAGTGGTTGACTTACAAGGTCAGACCTCCAGGGGCAGACATGGACCTGCCCTGCCTGCGGCTTGGACACTCAAAGGGGTTACTGAAGGAGCGCTTCCGCAGCATGGATTTCACCAGGATCTTAAAATACAGTGCAAAACAAATTTTAGACATGTACTGCACACATTTACATTACAGAACCACAACGTGGGACTTTTTGATCCAGAACATGGGGCTTTTGAGCTACAGATGTTACAGGATGTAGTGAATACTACCATTTGAAAGTTTGGGGTCAGTGAGATTTTTTTTATTTCCGGCACTCCTGTCCGTTTTAGTTCAGTGTTGGGACCCAGACATTCATGCTCATGTTCAGGGCCATCCCAAGCAGGGCATTAGAGGAGGCAGGGCCCCCCTCAGTCAGTCTGTTCACGATCACACTTCTCTTGGGTCCTCTCAGTCCATGTTCGCCCTAAAGTTTGGGGTCCGGTGCGGTAACATCATTTGCACTGACCTAAGGACGGCCCTGCTCATGTTTTGTCTTTGTTGTGAGCACATGGTCTGGGTGTTTGTGCCCTCACTGAGTGCTCTTATTTGGTCTTGTATACAGGGCCGTCACAAGCATGGGCCGGGCCCAGTTCATGTTGGAGGAAGTTTTGAGATCTTTTGCCCAGAACATAGCCTACGCCAAAGCAGGTTAGCCATGAACACAGCTAAAAGCCGAGCCACTTTCACAGTGCCTAAAAACCAGGATTGGCGGAAACTAAACTAAAACATATCTGACTAGCCACCTAAACCGGCTTTATGGTATAGGCTCCTGATCGGATTTGTGTGGTTTTGTCAACTCTAAACCTACTCTGAAACCCAGGCCCTGTTTACACCTAGTATTAAAGGGTTAGTTCACTTCAGAATTGAAATTTCCTGATAATTTATTCACCCCCATGTTATCCAAGATGTTCATGTCTTTCTTTCTTCAATCGAAAAGAAATTAAGGTTTTTGATGAAAACATTGCAGGATTTTTCTCCTTATAGTGGACTTCAATGGACTCCAACCGGTCAAAATTACAGTTTCAGTGCAGCTTCAAAGGGCTTTAAACGATACCAGACGAGAAATAAGGGTCTTATCTAGAGAAACGATCTGTCATTTTCCAAAAAAATGTAAATGTATATGCTTTATATAAACAAATGATCGCCTTCCAAATGGTTCCACCAAAACTACACTTTCGTATTCTTCAAAAAGTTTATGCCTTCCTTGTCCTACTTACTAAAAAAATGGAACTGGCACTGCGTTCGTTCCATAAGTAGAATAGGGAAGGCGTAGAACATACAGCGTAAGCTTTTTGAAGAATACGAAAATGCGGTTTTGGTGGAAGCATTTGGAAGGCGATCATTTGTTTATATAAAGCATACAGTTGTATTTTTTTCGAAAATGACAGATCGTTTCACTAAATAAGACCCTTATTCCTCGTCTGGTATCGTTTAAAGCCCTTTGAAGCTGCACTGAAACTGTAATTTTGACCTTCAACCGTTTGAAGTCCACTATAAGGAGAATAATCATCAAAAACCTTAATTTCTTTTCGACTGAAGAAAGAAAGACATGAACATCTTGGATGACATGGGGGTGAGTAAATTATCAGGAAAATTTTATTTGAAATGAACTAATCCTTTAAGATGCATTTTGGTCGATCAGTTCACAAGTGGACGAGAGAGACATTGTTCCCTGTGTGAACTATATCTTTAAAATATCTATTCTTTGTTTTTTTTTTGTTTGTTTTCTTTTCTTTCTCAGATGTACTCACCACAGCAGACAGGCTGGGAACTAGTTTGACAGAGTTCTGCACCTCCTCCTCAGTGACCTCCACCACTGTGCAGTGCTCCTCCTCCAGGGGAAGGGGATCCGTGCCATCCACCGTCACCCATGTGTGCAACTGCCCACAGAGACCAGATTACAGTAACAAGTCAAGTCACCTTTATTTATATAGCGCTTTTTACAATGCAGATTGTGTCAAAGCAGCTTTACAGTGATAACTGGTATATAATTTTGGCTGCACAGCAGCTCTTAAAGAATAGTGTCAATGCAGGCAGATCAAAGCACTGTTTAATATCAAATGTCGAGTCAAATGTAAAGTGTCCCCAACTAAGCAAACCAAAGGCGACAGCGGCAAGGAACCCAAACTACAACAGGTGACATCAGGTGGCAAATAGGAGGCAAATAGGTGTTAAAATGGAGAAAAAAACCTTGGGAGAAGGCTTCTTCTCTGGCGAACAGTGCTTTGTTATGATTCAGATTGCTATCATAAGTCGGATAGGATCGCAACATTCAAAGTATTTGAATGCTGAAGTTTACATTTGAAAATACTTCTCAGCAATCTTTTATTATGATTTCACCTTTATTTCTGGTAATGTGATTCTAGTTTCAGGGACTTTGTCCAGCATTCTGGTAATGAGCTCCTTCAGCCCCTCACTGATCACAGGCCTGTGCAAACAATACAAAAACTATTACACGGGCTGTTTCAAATGCTTTGAGTAAATGAGGGGGACTTAACCTCGTAAAATGGTTTATCGGTGTTTGTGACTCACTTATCTGGGAACTCCATTGCCATATTCCTGATCTTATCATGCAGGCCTAAGATGTATTCATCATGGAAAGGACACTGCACAACAAAATATTAACATATTGTGTTTGAATAATAATATTTGAAAATAATATTGCATTAGATATATACACAGGTAAATGTCTTACCTTTCCAAAGACAAAACAAAACAGCGTCACTCCCATTGCCCATATGTCTAGAGCCTGAAGCCAATGAGAGTCAATTGTAAACGATAAAGAATCAATGTCTTCATTGCATGCAAACCAGAATATTCTAGAAGTCTTCTAACCTTTCCGCTGAATCTCAGGTCCTGATCGGTTAGAGTTTCAGGCGCCATGAAAGCTGGTGTTCCTGCACTGTTTGTCAGGAGAGCGTCATTCCCCTCAAACACATTACTGACACCAAAATCTGCTATCTTGATGTGCCCATCATCCCCCAGCAACAGATTTGAGGGTTTGATGTCTCTATGTATGATTTTCTGATAGTGCACTAAAAATAAAGCATGAAACAAAGAACTAGCACCAAACATCAATGTTTATAGATGACATATGGCAAATACAAAATCCTTTTATATACTAGGGAAACTTACAGTATTCAATTCCTAAGATGACATCTCTGAAGTAGAAATGAGCCATTTCTTCTGTTAGTGGACTGTCTGTAGGGACCTCCATCACTGGACTAGGGTCAGGTGAAACAAATTTTTAGAGAAAAACAAACTAAAGAAAAATTTGTGATCTATAGGTACAAATACTTACCCTTTAGGTACCAACTCGAAGACTGAGAAAAGGATACACAGAATAAATCAAAGAGTATAAAGCAAACTGTTCTATATCGAAGAATAATGACTGAATTACTCACCCATGTGCAAGTTATCCTCAGCTGGATCATCAAGAACCTTCAGTTAAATATCACGGGACAGATGTGTTTTGGTTTGATATTCTTTATAGTAACTACTACAACATATTTGACTTGTCCAGTGAAACATTCTTTAAGCACCAGTAGAGATCTGACTCACCTCAACTAATTTAACAACATTAAGATGGTCAAGTTTCTTCAAAATAGCAACTTCTTGATATACTCGGTCCAGCAGGCCAGAATGCTTTAAAAGATTCTCTTGTGATCCACTGGAGTCTCTGGAAGGATGTCGACCTACACAACCATCACAACATTAAAGGGTAGTTCATCCAAAAATGAAAATTTGAAGTTTATCTGCTTACCCCCAGGGCATCCAAGATGTAGGTGACTTTGTTTCTTCAGTAGAACACAAATGATGATTTTTAACTCCAACCGTCGTGGTCTGTCAGTCATATAATGCATGTCAATGGGAACTTCGTCTATAAGAGTAAAAAAAACATGCACAGACAAATCCAAATTAAACCCTGCGGCTCGTGACGACACATTGACGTCCTAAGACACTAAATGATCGGTTTGTGCGAGAAACCGAACAGTAATATAATTTTTTACCTCTAAAACACCACTATGTCCAACTGCCTTGAGCATCCGGTTAGTGAGGTAAAAAAACACGTTCTGATGCAAAAGTGATCTCTCGCGCTTTGCTTCAATTAGTGCGAGACATCGCTTCCATTGTCAGAGCGCGTTCAGACCTCACTAACCGGATGTTAAGGGCAGTTGGACATAGTGGTGTTTTAGAGGTAAAAATTATATAAATACTGTTCGGTTTCTCACACAAACCGATCATTTAGTGTCTTAGCACATCAGTGTGTCGTCATGAGCTGCAGGGTTTAATTTGGATTTGTCTGTGCACATTTTTTTTACTCTTATAGATGGAGTTCCCATTGACATGCATTATACCACTGACAGGCAGCAACGGTTGGAGTTAAAAATCATCTTTTGTGTTCTACTGAAGAAAAAAAGTCACAAGCTTAAAATGTAAATGCGTATTACTTACGTGGGAATCCAAACTGCTTTATTAACTTCTTTTTGGATACCAACTTCATAGCCTGCAATAAATATTATATTATATTAATTATATTATATTAAAAATGAAGCCATTTTATTGTGTTTTATAAGCATTTAGTCATTATAATATAATCTAAAATATTTTTTTAACAATTACTATATGTTACAAATGATCATGTTATGACTAAATGCTGACAGAAAAAAAATAATACAATTTTACAACACATTTACTCACATAATACTGGTCATCATCTTCATTATATGCTAATTTGACCACCCCATATGAACCCTGGGTAAAAAAGGAAGGTTACCAGATAACATTATGTTGATATTTATGCATGTGTGATCTTTCCAACCAATCATAAATATTTGAAACAATCACCAACCTTTCCTATCTCAGTCTTTAACTTGTACTGGTTTAGCTGGACACAGTCCTGTGGGTAGAAAAGGATATACAGTCAAACCAAAAATGATTCAGACATTTTTTTATATTTTTGATATATTTTTACTAGTGGGTGCAGGACACTATAGTTAATTTATATAAGTGAGGATAGCAAAAAATAAAGTAAAATGTGAAATATTATACTCAAAAATTCTTCATAAAGTGGACTACCAATAAAATTAACACAAATTTGGAACCAAAAATTATTCAGAGACTTTGACCTGACCATGTTTTGCTTAAGTGTTATCTGACATAATTAAGATTATTTTTTCCTGACACAGTTTAACTCTGAGATCTTGTTATATTTTATTACCATTTTTTAAACTATAGTGAATAAACTGTATTAATGAATGAAATGTTCAAGATGTCTGCATAAATTTTGGTTTGACTGAATATTAGGGGTTGCAATATTGTGATATTAAAAAAATAAAAATGTTGATATTTCATTACACTCATGTTGTGTGTTAATCATCGGCCAAAAAAGAAAAGACACAAAATAAACTTAAAAAATAAAGATGAATTTGTTCCCCATAAACTTTTTGTAAAAATTATGTTTCAAGGTGGTAAATAAAATGAAGATTAAATGTAGTACTTTTTACAAGAAAATTCTATTTCAGTCTTTCTGCTTCAAAACTTTGTGTTTATTACTTGCCATTGCTTTGTATTTAGATGTGAAATTTACAGAAGAGGATTAGGGCCAAGCAATAATAAAAAAATAAAACCATCTCGAGATTAAAGTTGTTAAATTTAGAGAAAAAACTCGTTAAATTTCGAGAAAAAAGTCGAGATAAAATGTTGAGAATAAACTCGTTAAATTATGAGAAAAAAATCGTTAAATTTCGATAAAAAAGTTGAGATAAAATGTTGAGAATAAACTCCTTAAATTACGAGAAAAAAGTTGTTAAATTATGAGAACAAATTCGTAATTTAACGAGTTTTTTCTCGTAATTTAACGAGTTTATTCTCAACATTTTATCTCGACTTTTTTCTCGAAATTTAATGACATTTTTCTCATAATTTAACGAATTTGTTCTTGTAATTTAACGACTTTTTTCTCGTAATTTAATTACTTTATTCTCAACATTTTATCTCGACTTTTTTCTCGAAATTTAACGAGTTTTCTCTCGAAATTTAACAACTTTAATCTCGAGATGGTTTTATTTTTTATTATTGCTTGGCCCTAATCCTCTTCCGTAGAAATTTACTAGTAATTTCAAAGTGAAAATTATTTCAAAGTAAATCCTACACCACTTTTGTTCAGTGTAGAAATTGCGATCCTGAATTATTTTGGCTACAATCATGTAATGAAAATCTGATATTGTGACAGCCCTTACATAATGAATTTCAGTAACAATGCCATATTTTGCTGAACATACTCATTGACGGTCAACAATCTGAAGTCAAAAATCTCATGCCCGACTCACATCACCATCAGAGATAGACACCCGCTTCGATTCAATAGTGGGTCTTCTGGCTATTCTCGGGGTGAAGCCATTCGCGTAACTTGATCTCTCTTGGAGTGACATCTTGCGATCAGAGAGATTGAGGCGATGTGGGGTGGTCCTCTGTCCATTTGGAGGGGTCAGTCTGTTGGCAGACACATTCATGGCTGCTACCATGTCAGCCAGTTCAGCATTATAATCAGGGTCCAGATCCATCCTGTTGGCTGTGTCGGCACTCATGAGTGTCCTGCCTCAGTCTGAGCTGCTTATAACAAAGTACACATCTCAATGGACATCGCAGAGTCCAGTGTCTTCAGAGAGTCCATGACAACCTCAAACTGTTACAGCAGAACAGGATAGTTTAGTAGAGACAACAATAACAATCACACTCACTGCCATTTCACAAGCCCTGTTTTCTTTAGATAACAGAGCGTGTGTTAAACATTTTAAGTCACATCTCAGGCTATATGTAGAATTCAGAAACTCTTGTTTTTAGCGACACCGGTGGCTGTCAAGTGAACTGCGGCCAGCAACTTTTTGCTCGTGCTCGCACTAGTGCGCACGAAACATACAAGAGACGACTTTATTCAGTCAAGGCCCCGATATACTCACAGCGAAGTTGTGTTTTGTTCTTCGCTTAGAAGTAAAAAGAAGTTGGAAATACATCTGCAGCGAACATCCAGACACCACCCATGTTAATATGTTCTGCGCACTTTCCTCTCAATAACAAAATAAACACAACAAAGCTGTGAAAAAGCAGCAATTGATCATAGCGATGTGGATATGTTTGCACCAGCTCTGCAATTCACCGGCATCATGTTGACAAATGAGGTAAATAAAATTACACTCTTATGATAGTTTGATTATAAAGTATATTTGAGAACATAGACTGTATAGATCTGACTATGTTTGAATTAATCCCTTTTCTTTGTATGACATTCTTTGTATTGAAATTACAGAATAGCTCTTTCGGCATTATCCTCCTGAATATAGCATAAACAATTTCCAGTGTCATTGGACGGAAGAGAGGATCTCGGGAGCGCGCGTAAACGTCTCATCCTTTTAATTTTCCCGGCAAAAACGTCCCGAGTCATTCACAAAAAAATCAGGCTCTCATAGACAACCTAGGAAGTCGGGGAAGGTCTCATTTTTTTTTTTTTTAAGTTTCGTTACAAGCTCACAACGCAAAAAATAAATAAATAAATAAAAATAAATAATTAAAAAAATCGATTAATACATGAACACATTAATACATTTCTTACATATAGCCCTCAAATTTGCTTATCTGTATTGCTATTATGGAAGCACAAAAAAATGAAACATTGCTAAAGAGAATAACTTATAAAACCATCTGTTTTCCTTCTATAAACATGCATAAACAGAGAAAATATATTGTAAAATAGTCCAAATAATGGCTTCATTAATGAGGAGGCACAAAAATAAAAGCTAAAATGGTCCAAAACAATAATCAAATTTGTGGTCCTGTCTGATTCATGGTTATTATGGTTAACTAAAACTAAAACCCATAAAAAATGTATTACTTGAAATAAAATAAACATTAACTGAAATTAAAATGTAACTTAAACATATTTTATTGCAGTTACTACAGCAACATGTCATTTTCATTTAGTTTAAGTTGAAGTATTAACATAATGAAGACTAAACCATATTGACAAAAATGAATAAAAATGACAAAACACAGCAAAATCACTAAATCCAACTAAAATTAAAACATAAAATCCAATTCAAAATATTAACTCTAATAGCAGCTCAGTTATTCTAAAATAATACTATGATAAAATCCTAAGGAACATTCTAAACAAATCAGTCTAACCTCATACATTATATTGGTACAGAAATAATCGACACGTTTAGACAATTATATTATATTGTATACAACAAACGTTTATGCAACAACAAAGCATTTGAAAAGTGGGTGACCTCAGTCAAGAAAGCATTATTTGTACAGGTTTCTACTTTTTCTTATAGTATATATATAGGGGTTGTAATTACTTACATAGAGAAACATGAATTTGTATCGCCAGCCATAGTGTTGCATGCTCTTCCGCTCATCAGGCAGAAACACCTTTGAGTCTCTGAAGCCCGGAGGTCTCCAGACTCTTTGGGATCACAGAAGCAAAGAGGATTAGCTAGCATGGTCACATTTAGTCTACCGTGGCTATATCTGATCCAAAAGACTGTTTACTTTAACTGGCTGCAGTCAGTGAAAGGACATGAACAACAGTCAAGCTACGTCATACCGGGGGGCATGTGTGGTAATGCCTGGGTAAGTACCTAAGGTGTGAACACCCGAATTATGACAAGTTATTCCTGTTGCAGGGTGGCTTGGAAATGAATGACTAAGTGGCTAAGTGCTTGAACCTCCTGAAGTCGAAGTATAACAGGATAACACTTTAAGGTTGAAGTAATATAAACTTGAAACAGTGGGAAAGAAGATCAAGTGTTACATAACCTCATGCTGCTGGGCAGCAAGATAGGATTTAATCCAAAACAAAGATGTCATGTCAAGCTCTTTATAATCAGAGCATTGTCTGTCTTGCGAGTTTTAGAAGGCATTTGTCATATGCTTAATAGCTTCCCCCCGTTTGGAAAATAATATCAGAAGTTTCATTCTATCAATTGGGTGACTTTGCCATTTCAAAGAGGTAATATTTTAATTTTAATCTAAATTAAAGGGTTAGTTCACCCAAAAATGAAAATTCTGTCATTAATTAAGACATAAATTAAGATATTTTTGATAAAATCTGATGGCTCAGTGAGGCCTCTGTTGCCAGCAAGATAATTAACACATAAGATAAATCTTTACAAATCTTTTGTTTCGAATCAGTGGTTCGGAGCGTGTATCAAACTGCCAAAGTCACGCCCCCCAGTGGTGAACCACTGAAATTTCAAAACACTTATCACATAACGAAGCCTCGTTTACAGAAATCATGTGACTTTGGCAGTTTGATACATGCTCCGAACCACTGATTCGAAACAAAAGATTCGTAAAGCTTCGAAGCTTCATGAAGCAGTGTTTTGAAATCGTCCATCACTAGATATTGTTGAATAAAGTCATTATATATTTTTTTATTTTTTATTTTTTTTTGGTGCACAAAAAGTATTCTCGTCGCTTCATAACATTAAGGTTGAAAGTGATAATTATCTTGCTGGGAATTGAGGCCTCAATTTCATCAAAAAATATCTTAAATTTGGGTTCCGAAGATGAACTAACCCTTTAATGAAAAGTAATATGTTTGAATATAACTAAATGTAAAGTAACAGGGTTGACGATAACCATGTTGACAGTTTTATAATTCATTTGGCCATTATTATGTTGTGTTTGTGGTCTTTTTAGAAAGAGGGTTTTGAAATAACAGATTGTTTACTACATAAAAATCCTAGTAACAGGGCTGACAATTTATTGTCATACTCTTTAGACAAACCTTACAAAATTAATTATAAAATGCAAAAAAAGAGGAGACACTTTATTGTTCTTGCAACATTTACTTCCTGAAAGGATGATGGTGTCATTATGAGTTTGGTTTGTTTATAAAATAGGGGAAATAATATGGTAACAGGGTTGAATAGTCTTTTAATAACACATCACTAGATAATAAATATAATCGTTATATGTTCTATATGTTTTATATTTTACCAATCAAATGTGCACATTTGCTTATATAACAACACTGTAAAACCGAACAGTGAAATTAATTAAATTAAATGAGTTTGTTTCACTCAAATAATAATGAAAGTTCATTGTACTTAATAGGAAAAAGTTGCATGAACTCAAAATTTCATTGCAGTAAGCTGAACTTAATATGATTGAGTTGAGCTGCAGCAGATTTCTAATTCCCAGCATGCTTTGCGTCAGACCATATAAATAACTGTTGAAATTAAGTGTTATTTTGTGTGTTTTTGCACAAGATTAACATATGGAGATATAAGTTAATGTTTAATGTTGTGTGATGTTGGGATTCAGGGGGGTTTTGTTATGTTAGTTTTGTAGGGTTACCACTGTGGTGAAGAGTAGAGCCTGTGGTTAGGTTGAGGATGAGCTGCAAAACATTTAAGACCACATATGTTGTTTGATTACAGTCTCTTTGATAGTTATAATAGCATGTGTTATTTGCTATGTAACATTTAACCAAGATCTGAATGTGATGTTTATGTAAATTAACTGTATGTAATTAACATGAGTTGGGAAAGGGATGCTGGTGACGGGATTGTTAGTGAGAGACACATTGGCCTTGATCCGCTTCCATGGCTCTCAGCCCCGCCCCACTTGTCACAAAAATTTTAAGTTCTACCAACTTTAAAAAAATGAGTTAGTTTACTTAAATGTTTTGAGTAACTTATTGGGTTTTACAGTGAAATGGAATTTGTAAACACTTAAGTATATAATTAAGTAATTATAAGTAAATATTCTACTGTTTGGATACAAGTTTCATTTTTTGGAATGTGTAAATAATGATAAAAGAAGCTTATCTCATCTACTCTGCCTATCATAACAGACAGTAAATGTGGGTGTGGGTTATTCTTTTATAATTATTGATGTATTTCATAGAATGAAACCTAGATAACTCATATCTATACAGTTGAATAATACAAGTAATATTTTCTAAAGTTTTTCTAAGGTTATTCTAAATATTCTAGAGCTGTCCAAGGTGCTGAAGGCCCACAGAAGCCCTCATTTCCATTTATAAAGCGTGTAAGAGAATGTGTAGTTCTGTGCTGGTGTATGTTGGCTCCAGTGTAAGCTCAGAAATCCCTAGTAACCAACCTCTCTGGAGCTTGTTATCATGTTACAAGACATGCACTGTGATCTCAGAGCACCAGTAGCGAAAGTCCCGGGTGAGAGGCAGTGTCTTTATAAATGGGCTGCAATGCCACATGAAGGGGATTCAATGCTAAATTTGGACTATCTCAGGTGTTTGAACACTGCTCAGCTTCTGGAGCTCTTGGAAGACGAGGAAAGGATGCGAGAAACTGTGAGGGTCAATTCAAAGGTACCAAACTTCAAGTACACCATCGAGATTTTACATTTTTTATTTTGCATTTGTACATGACTTACTTGATCTGAAGGACTTCCCTGCAGTTACAGCATCTTCAGAGGTGTAAAGTGATCTTGATGGCGTCCAACTGTTGGCTCGCAGAGCAGAATTTAGCACATCAGCCACGTCTGAACAACTCTAAAATTCTCTTAGCTGAAAAGTACCAGATTCTTGGTCAAATGGTGTCTTCGATGCGGCGCAAACAGAGAAGGCTGGGTAAGTTCTCTGAGTGGTGAGATTATGCTTGTAATATGATGTTTTTTTCTACCATACAACTGAATTCTTGTGCCACATGCAGAAACTTTACAACAGAAACTCAGCCTTAGAGCGATTCATAAACTTATTAAGGAGAAGACCAATCAGTCCTTACGTCAGTCTGAGGTACATCTGAGAAATGACTCATGAAATGCAGATTTGAAAAACTTAAGTTATCATTTCAAAGCCTTGATTGAGATTTCCGTCTTCCACTCTTCAGAATCTCTGGCTAAAGTTCACAGAAGGAACACTTCTGCTGACAGATTTTGTGGAATCACTTCAAAACTCTCAGACGTTATGCCATCGACATCTTATTCAAGCTGAGAAGATCCAGAACCTCATCCTACAAGCACAAATATACAATCAAGATGTTGATTTTTCTCGTCTCGGGCATCGTCCAAACTTTGGGTACTCACCGACTGCGATCAATGTTTACAGTGGCCTCTATCCTGTTATGTTACTGCCTGGTTTCCAGTATCCTCATTTATCTCCAACATCATATCTTCCTCCTCTAAAGCATCATTGCTGTGTTGATATATGCTCCACTTTGATATCCAAAAATGAATGGAGCCATAAACAAGGTTTTTGTAAATGCACTGAGACTCGCCAAAGGCCACAAAGACACGCTGCTTTACAGCCACTTGACAAGATTCAACCTAACATTCACCAGACTCCCTAGTAAAGTTGTGCTGGTGATCTAGAAACTCTAAAATCTTTTTAAAACCATGTTGTTTCTGATATATATATTTGTTTCTGAGATATATATTTATGGTCACACTTTAGATTAGGGTCCAATTCTCACTATCAACAACGACTTTTGCCTCAAACTCCTAATTACTGCTTATTATTAGTTAGTAAGGTAGTTGTTAAGTTTAGGTATTGGGTAGGGTTAAGGGATGTAAAATATGGTTGTGCAGAACAAGGCAGTAATATGTGCTTTATAAGTAGGGCTGTCAAACGATTAATCGCGATTAATCGCATACAAAATAAAAGTTTGAGTTTGCCTAATATATGTGGGTGTACTGTGTAATTATTATGTATATATAAATACAAACACATTCATGTATATATTTGAGAAATATTTACAAGTATATGTATTTATTTATATTTTTATATAATTTATATTATATATATATAAATAAAAATATTTTGTACATAACATATTTCTCTTAAATAAATACATTAATTTGTGTGTATTTATATATAAATAATTACACACAGTACACCCACACATATTATGCAAACTCAAACTTTTATTTTGTATACGATTAATTGCAATTAATCGTTTGACAGCCCTATTTATAAGTACTAATAAACAGCCAATGCATGCATGCTAATAAGCAATTAGTTAATAGTGAGAATTTGACCCTAAACTAAAGTGTTACCATATGACAATTATGTTTTAGTTTTGTGAATGTTAAGTAAACATTAATGTCCATTTCAGAAATACTGAGTACCATTTGTCATCATTAATGTATAATGTGACTGACTGATTTGGTCTCTAAATATATTATTATATATCATATAATATCATATATTATTATGTGTTAGTCAAATAAATACAACCATTAAAAATATTAACTAAACATTGCATTTCTATCATCAAAGCCCACTGTTACGGTTTAAATAAACTATTGGTAATTTTGCATTACAAGTATTTATCAATTCAGCACTCTAGGTAGTAAAATTGTTAATAACTGGTATGGTTAATAGTTTTCATTCATTATATTTAGCCTAATTTGCTGCCATTCTCTATGGCTTCGAGTCTGTCAATTGATTCATCTGGTTTAGAAGAAGCTCAGCACGAGGTCCAGTTCCTTGATCAGACTCATCTCTCTAATTAGAGCTCATTAAACAGGCTGAGAGGGTAAAGAGAGGCTTTTGTCTGACCGTTGGCTTCTTTTGTCTCTGGATAATACTTTGGTTACATCACTGTCAGTATGTGCTATTGTCTGCAGCAGCTCAAATTGGGCAATTTTCTCATCTGTCAGCTAAATGCTTAAAGCCTTTGAGCAGCTCAGTCTGACAGCCATGACCTGCCACAGACAACCAACAATGTAAAACTAAATAGTGAAAATGGGAGCTTCAAAAACAATTACCCGTATATGGAAATACAAAAATTATTTATTACAAAAATAGTTTATTACTGTAAATAAACAACTTTTTTAATGCTTACATTATCCAAAAATCCCATTAGAAAACCATATTGCGTTATGTAAGAAATAAATAAGCATCAAAATTGCACATACTTTAAATACAAATAAAAAAAATTAAAAAAAAATTAAAAACAAGTGCACACATAAATCAGAAGAATGTACTAACTTCCTTCTGTAAACTTTGAAGCAAATATTTTTGCAATTCTTTTGGTCTCTTCACTCCTCTGTGATGGAGGGATGCTGGGTCTTGATCGAGGCATTCTTCGATACAGATTTACCGGATTTGCAGTCTCCTAAAAGAAAGAAATTTGAATGACAAAATCATGACAGCTTTAAATTAAATTAAATAATTTTACAAATAAGAAAGCGTACCAAGATTCATGAACTTTGGAGATCGTGTTCACAATATAAAGGTCATTATGGACCACATTTGAAAATGTATTCACTCATATCTACTGAATGATTTGACCAATAGCCTAGGATGACCCAAAAAAGTAGGTTTTAGAGGCTTTTCAGTTTTTGATATAGGCGTAAATGGAATATATATGACCAACAGATCAGATGAATGGATGGATGGACAAATACTAACTACTTACCATAAATAAGAAAAAAAATTAACCATCCTGGGAGAGGTCACAGGATTATTATTGTTAACTAAAACTATTAATCATTTCTCTTAATTGAAATAAAGCTGAAATAAAATGAATGAATATTAGCTAAAATTAAAATTGAAATAAAGTTTAAGTTGAAGCACTAAAATTATTCACTGGAAATAAATAAAAACTAAAGATGCACGATATATCGGCCACCATATCGGTATCAGCCGATATATGTTCATTTTTAATGTTATCGGCTCGATAAGAAAATTCGGCCGATATATTTTAAAGCCGACAGATAATGGGTTATTTCCTTCAGTTGAGACACTTCAGATGCGCACTGTCCACCATGATGGTTTTGAATTGCTTGAAATATGATTGGAGTCACTTCAAAAAAGAAAATAGAGTGCAACATGTATTGCGAACATTATAATTGTGTGCTTGGGACATGGCTTTAAATGGTGAGCCTTTTGTTTTTGTAATCAGGCTCTCAAAAATTATATAAAAATTTGGATTTAGATTCATCGGCCAATATATTGTTTATCGGCTTTCAAATAAGATTTATCGGTTATCGGTATCAGCCAAAATTTTCATATCGGTGCATCCCTAACTAAAACTAAAATAGAAATAAAAATAAATTAAACCTAAATAGCAATATAAAAAAAAAAAAAATAAAAAAAAAAAAAAAAAAAAAACATCATGAAATGATTATGGCTAATTCTAAAATATTTATAAAACCATAATAAAAATAAAAATAAAAATAACACTGTATCGCCGTACTTATATTCTCTAAGAGTTTCAAAAAAGAAAATAATGATAAAGAAGAAAAATCATAAGAAAAACAACCAAATGCATTAACTGAAATATCTTCAGTGCATTAATTAAATCAGAAAAAGTATAGTTTTATCTATAATCTATAGTCTTTTACCAAATGGTAGCAGTAGCTTTATTGAAACTTCTAAAAATGGGAGAGTACTCACTGGTTCAGTTGCTGCTGATGGAAAGACAGGTGCCATCCTCAAAGCCCTCATGGATGCCTCCAGATGGTGCGTCGATAAGAAGAAATTTGGAATCTCTACAGATTCCGAACTGCAAGGTGGAGTTTAGCCAAAAATAACACAGATATCAAGTAATAAAAACAGCAGTTTAAAGGATATTCACCTGTCAATGTCAATTTTTTAACACTTGCCCATAGACTTCCACTGTAAATTAACTTATAATCAAGGCTGGACATTAACACCTGCCAACCTGCCAAACGCGGGTGGATTTCAGCAGTGGCGTGTACTAGCCACTTTGGCTGGTTGAATTTTATATAATAATAATAATAATAATAATAAACTAAGTGCAATGCAGTGTTGTCAAAAATATCGATTTTCCAATACGTATCGATACTGAATATCTGAAACGCTTCCAATACTCATTTTCCACAGAATAAATACACGATATCAGCTGTGCTTTCTCCCTCTCTTATCTCTCTGACAGTGAGATGACACACAAACCGGCCTCCCCTCACACACTCATTTCATTTGCTCCAGATGAATATTGTTGGTGTTACAGGGCTTGAATTTCAGCATAGAATTGCGTGTATAACGCATAATTTTACTCATTTCCACAGATTTTGTGCTCATGCCCAAAGTGCGCACACATAAAGCTGCCTCTCAGTACTGAATTGAGTTCTTTTTCGCTGTTTATTGTGCTTAAATAGTCAAATACACACAAAATAATGTCAAAATTCCGGTCTTGGCGAGTATTCACAAAACATAACTGACTGTGTTTATAAGTGAACATAAACAGTTGAGAAAGAAAACGCATGTGTAACAGTATAATGGATCTGTGCGTCGGGTCTTAAAGTGACAGTAGCCTAATATACCTGCTCCCAAATTATGAGATAATATTAAAATTATCTATATGGCAGTTTTTCCACATGGTATCAATGTCAAAATTGTGGCCAGTGAAAATGCTGAGTGGCTAGTAACTTTGGAAAAGTTGTAAGTCTATGGGGAAAGTGTCAAAAAATGTTTTGTTGGTTTTCACAAACTGAGGCACAGGATGACATTTTTCAGAGTTAATCAACAGCATGCCACATATGCTGTCAAAAGAAAAAGCTGTTTTGTGACATATAAAGCTTGGAAGGATACGGTTTTGTTCTCTTCTCAACACTTTTATCATCTGTTTCTGAACCAGACTCTGCAGAGGGAGGAGAGTTTGGTTTTTCATTCCTTTCTTCAGGCCCACTGTTACTTAGGTCATAATCTTCAACCTCACTAATGCTAGAAAGAGCACCATCTCCATCCAGACCATCTGGAGAGGGCTGCTGTTCCCGATGATCAGTGGCAATAGCTCTTTCACTCCTAAATGCATCCAGATCAGTTTCAGATCCTTCACAGATATCTGAATCAGAATCAACGCCTCGTGATTCTGCAGTCGATGACTGCGGGTTAACACCTGGAACAAGTTCTCTGCCGTTTCTTTCCTCTCCTCGAGTGTGGATGGTGTCGTCATGCAGTAACTCCAGACTCTCCAGAGATCCCATATCTGGGTCAGACAGTAGGCTGGTCCAGGGACTGGTTCTGTCTGTGACTGAAGTGACCTCATTGAGAGCTCGGGGCTGTATTAAAGTTTCCTCAAAGTCTTCATGCTCATCCTCGTCTTTATCCTCTTCTTTACACTCATCTTCATCAGATTGATCAGAGTGATTGCTGGAGCTGTGATGGAGCTTTTCATCTTCAGGTGCAGCTGGTGGCTGTCTGATCTCTGCAGGAGGAGGAAAGCTGATGGGCGAGACTTCATCTTCATCCTCCAACAGCATGTGTGAGTCTGTATGAAAGCGTGGCTCTATCTCACAGCTGTCAGACTCCGATAACATCAGCTGATCAACCCCAGAGGTTAAACGCTCATCAACTGCATCAGGAGTGGTAAACCTTTTATGGGTAGTTGGTGCTTCTTCCATTTGGTGTTCACTTAAGCCTGATTTAAAATAAATACAGTATTAAAAATATTGCCGCAAGCTGCAATTAAGGGCCCAAGCACAACAGAAGCAAACAAAGAAGCTAGCAGCAGACCAACAATGTCATAATGTCAAATTTGTTGAAAATATCTCATTTCGTTTAGAAGTTATAGATATTTTGCCACTTACTATCAAAATTTTGACATTTGGCAATTAACATAAATGTCAACGACCTATGTTACTTGGTGATTTTACTATGGTGGTTTTGTCTCGATCGGACTAACGGTTTCTAAGATATTCGCAAATGCTGTTTAAACACTAAATCACAATGTTGCACTAATAAGGCGAAACCTAGCATGTTTGGTGTCGTTGGACTCGGCAAGGGTTCAGGAATCCATGCTTCCGCGAAAATAAGTCAACCACATCTACAATTATAAGCATGTAAATAATTTTGTGGTCCAAAAACTGCGGCAAAACTCAGCATGTAACCTCAGGTCATGCTTGTGATGACATGGACAAAGTTTGGTCTGAATACGATAAAGTGTTTAGGAGATACAGCCTCGCGTCTATTTTCGCAAACTCTACGTAAAATTCATTCACACGTTTTTCGAAAACGGTTTGACAAATCAATTTGAATTCCACAACTTTTTGTCTGCATAGTCTGAAGATGATCTGGTTCAATTTTCGTGAAAATTGGAGCAACGGCCTATGAGGAGTTCGAATATTTTCATGACGGAACATGACGTCAAAGGGTCGAATTGTCTTAAGTCCAGATACCCCAGGTGAATAGGGTAAAAAAAATATACTTCCCCAGTTGATTGATTATATTAAGAACTGCATTTTTCTATAACAACTTTTCTGAAATATTATGTTTAAATATGCAAATGAGGAATTATCTAATTAAATATGCATTATTTTGCATACATTACAAGAACAAAAATCTGAACGTTGGATAAAGACAGGATCAAAATTCTAGTTCTATTTTTTTTGACATATTAGAGTCAAAAGTTTTTACAGATGGGATTTTTAGGAATAAAATGTATAAAATCAGGCAAATGATACATGAACAAACCCCTCTGTAAAAACCTCCAGAACATAGACAGGAATAAAACTGTTAAGTTTGGTGTATGTAAGAGTTGAAGTGGAGATTTCTGACTCATTTTGAGAAACTGACCTTTAAAGATATGTACTGTAATTGAAATCTACAGACGCAAATAGATAAAGTGCTATAAAAGATCCACTTAAAAGTTTATTTTAGATGTTTTCTTTTCACTAGTTTGAAAAAACACTTTATGAAAAGCCAAAAAGCCCAAAATCTCAAAATTGACATTGTCTTTGCTTGTAGTGTCTTGCCTTAAATAAACAGGAAATCACACAAACCAATAACAACTCACCCTTTATGATGTTATTGACCTCTCCCACCAGCTGACTGGACTTCAGTAGGAGTTGTGTCGTGTCCGTCTCCGAGTCCCTGTGCTCTTCCTGCCTGGAGGTTCCTCTCAGCTCACTCAGCTTTGGGAATGTTGGAGTGGACAACTTCCGGCTGAAATATCTTTGAATATCATCCAGCTCACTGAGGTTTTTCCTTAAAATGCAAGAAAAAAATCCATTAATAATCAAAATGATGGCCAAATTTGAATAAATTGGCAGTCCACATAAAAACCTAGATCTGAAAAAAAAAATTAGCTGATTGTGTTAAATATTATATCCATCTTAATTAATCTGTTAAATTGCATAGTAAAGTAAACCTTTTAATTTGACAGCTGGACTGAAAAATACACAACTGTTCAAAAATTTGGGGTCAGTAAGATATTTAAATGATTTTGATAGAAGTTTCTTATGCTCACCAATGTTGCATTTATTTGATACAGTGAGTGTTATTGTGAAATAATTAAAAGAACTGTTTTCTGTTAATATATTTTAATGTGCAAGTTATTCCTGTGATGACAAAGCTGAATTTTCAGCATCATTACTCCAGTCTTCAGTGTCACATGATCCTTCAGAAATCATTCTAATATGCTGATTTAGAAGCATTTCTCAATGTTAAAAACAGTTATACAAACTGTTTTCAGAATTATTTGATGAATAGAAAGTTCAAAAGAAATAATTTGTAACACTGTACATGTCTGTACTATTACTTATGATGTGGTTTTGCTGACATTAAAAGCCAGTCTTTGAATGTGCATAACTTTTATTTGGAGTACATGTGTTGAACATGTAAACTGATATTTGTATTTCATATGGATTCTGATAATTATTTGATGTGACATCTTAACCTTTCAGCCAGGAAGTGGAGGACAGTGTGGCTACCTGAGAGCAGAGAAGAGTGTTGAACTGGATGGATGGGGATCTCCAGCCAAGGAGGAGCGAGATGTTTTCTCACCCTCATGCAAAGTCTGATGGAACATTCTTATGTTGTCCATGTGCTCTTCGTGGCGATCTGTCACACTGGATCTGACAAAACATCCCCATAGATTTTATTTCAGATCATAAATCTGATAATAAGGCAGATTCTATTTCATTGTCCCAAAATAAATACCTGTCAGAGAGCAGTCTTTCAAAGTGATCAGGTGGCGTGTTGATCCTCTGCTCTGAGAATCGACTAATGTGGCTGGGGAAGCTGCTGTACGTTGCTGTTGTCTGATAGCAGAGTGGAAGTGCACTAAAGAGAGCCTGCAAAAGACAACCATCACCATTGTGTGATAACAGTATAGACATTTTCAGGTGGAAAATACAGGTTTTTATTTGTATACACTACCGGTCAAAAGTCTGATCAAAAGTTAAAGTCTGGATAGGGTTAAAGATAACCCAAACTTTTGAATGGTAGTGTATAACAGATTCCACAAAAATATTAAGTAGCACAAAACTGTTTTCAACACTGATAATAACAAATGTTTCTTGAGCAGCAAATAAGCAAGAAAACAAAATCCATGAATGGCTTACACTCGTGTCTGGAGCAACAGTCTCGTGGGCCGTCTGTCTCTGTGCCCGGAGGTCATGTAGTGCCCTCAGAGGAGACACGGACACCTTTAGCTGTCCCTGACACTGCCCGCTGAAATCAGTGATGTTATACCAGCCACAAACTGACTGAAATCCTGACAGAAGTGGTGACAAGTCTACAGACACGAATCCAATCACCCGTTCGACCTCTGCAAAGGAAAATACATTGTAAAACTAGCCGTTTACATTTTCTTAAGAAAAGATGAGTGGTGCCTGCCTTTGTAAAACTTGCCACAATGCTAGGGTGTTGTGGATGATTGCTGTGTGTAATTACCTCCTTTATGCCAAACTTTAAAAACCAAGGACTGCTGGGGATCCAAAAGTAGCTCCTTTGACAGACTGAAAACAAGAAACAGACACATGTTTTAAAGGGATAGTTCACCCAAAAATTCTGTCTTCATTCTGTCGTTCCAAACCCGGAACACAAATGAAGATCTTTTTGATGAAACCTGAGATCTTTGGACAGCTACACATCTGACACTTGACACTTTAAAAAGTTCATAAAGAGATCATAAAACTAATTCATATGAATTGAGTGGTTTAGTCCAAATTTCCCTATATGATGAACAGATTTAATTTAGTCTTTTATTCACAAATAAACATTCACCAACTCATACATCTGATATGGTAAATGGAAGCTCAAGCATGCTTGCTTGACGTGCGAGAACCAATGAGGTTCATTCTCGTGTTACCCAGCACGTTTGAGGTTCCGCAAGAGCCAATGAGTTTCATTCTCGTGTGTTACACAGCATGTTTGAGCTTCTGCCAGACGTTTGTTCTCGAGTGTCAAGCAGGTTTGGTTGAGCTTTTGTTTATATGTGAATAAAAGCCTAAATTAAATCTGTTCAGTTCATATGGATTAGTTTTACAATCTCTTTATGAAGGTGTCAAAGTGCTTTCAATGGAGGGACAGAAAGCTCACGGACTAAATCTAAAATATCTTAAACTGTGTTCCGAAGATGAACGAAGGTCTTACGGGTGTGGAACGACATGAGGGTGAGTCATTAATGACATAATTTTCATTTTTGGGTGAACTAGCCCTTTAATTACATTGGTTACATCCCACAGCCATTGTATTAGACGCACTCAACAGCCTTAACTTTCCTAGATTTACAATATTAATAACTGTAGAAATGCATAATCAATCAGAGTTTGTGAAAAGGGTCCATGAGAATTGCATGAGGAATGTTAAATGGGTTTACCAGCATTCTTGCTGGTGGTCCCACACAGGGCAGTCACTGTCTTTGATCAATGCTGTGGTCACTGTGCCTGGGGCATCAGCGGTGGCGTAAGAAACACAGCAACTAGGCAACCCTCCACCCCGCTCAGCGAGAGGACAACCTGAGGATGACAACAGCTTTAAAATGTTATGAAGTCAAGGTACTTTCAAATGAGAATGAAGCAAATAAGTTATTCTACCCTTCAGACTCAGATGCATGGCTCTGTCCACAGTAACATTGGCTGCGAAGGTGTCCTCATTGTTGAGTTCTTTAGATGGTGGAGAATCAGATCTCACGGCTGATTTGATGAGCTGTTTGCTGGGGGATTGAGATTGTGTGTTGGGGAGGCCTTCTTCCTCCTCCTCTTCTCCTGAACTGTTGAGCTCCTCAATGGCTTGAAGCTCATGTGGTACAGAGTCTGTTGTCACAGTGATATGGACTCTGACAGCAGCACCACTCAGGTTTACAGCAGAGCGCTTGAACAGAGGATACACACCTAAAACGAGAGCGAAACAGGCATTAGCCAGAGGAGTTGAAATAAAGATGAAACTTTACGTTAAATAAAGGGGAAATCATCATGTGGTAACACTGTTGCTGTGTAATGAATTTTATAATGATTATATAATATGCCAGTATAGTATTATGTTATAAAGCATCACAAGATTTCTATCTAATTCATTAAACAACAGTTTATCTATAATATCTAATTTAGTAGCCATCTCTCTAAAAATGCGCCTTGATTGCTTTAATATAAATAGAAATATAAATGGTCATGTAAAACTAAATTACAATTGTTTTTGACTAATATCATTGTGAACTAAGGGGAAAAAAATTTAAATTTAGCCCCTTTACAGGTAAACAACAAAAAGATGAAATAACTCTACCGCTGATTGTTTGGTGGTGCTTCAAGGTCCCAGCAAGAGCAGAGAGATCCACAAAGGCAGAGCCCACCAGACGGTCAGCGTTATGAGGCCGGACTCTCTTTTCCTTCCCAAAGGACACCCACAACTGCACCTCTAGCTTCTCCTCCCTCAGGTACCAGCGCAGGGGTTGAGTCCTCCTCAACACCATGCTTCTGCTACCCTGAAATGCCACAGTGGCTAAACCCTCTTCTCCCTCACTCTCTTCTGGAACAGGATGTCTAAGTTCTGAGCAGAAGGTCTGCTGGTTGTACAGTTTGTATCTGTAGTAGCAGTAGGTTGAACGCTGTAAGTCTTCATGTCCTGGCAGCAGCAGGCAGTGGATGGGCAGCCACGCTCTAGGCATGGAAAATGATAATGCCAGAGACTTTGTGCTTTCTTCCAAAGTATCTTCATCCTCTATATCGGCCTCATCTTCACTGTCTTGGCCCACATCCCATCCGAGTCCACGGGCCGAACTGATGACTCGCTCTCTATCTGCATGATGGGAAAAACTGATGGAGATTTCAAGTCCCCCTGCTGAAATCAGACTGTGAGGTGATGTTGTGCTCTGAGGTAGAGAGAGACTATACCAGCCAGATATACCTGTAAATAAATAAATAAATACTTTTTTTAAATATTATTTTATTTTATTTAAATCCTATTAATATTCAATACCCTTATACCATAGACAAATAAATACAATTAAATAATAAAAATATGGTCAAGCAAAAAAAAAAAAGACATTTAAATCCTATTAATATTCAATACTTTCTAACATAAATAAATAAAAAATAATAGAAATATTACTGAATAAAAGTGACATTTCAAAATGCTTATTAAAAATGCTTAAAAGTAATTATATTATATATAAATTAATACAAAATAAAAATCAAATCAAACATTTAAATCTTATTAATATTCAATACTTTCGTACATAAATAAAAAAAATAATAGAAATATTGCTGAATAAAAGTGTCATTTCAAAATGCTTATTAATAGGATTAAAATTTTTTTTTAATTTAAATCCTATTAATATTCAATACTTTCATACATAAATAAAAAATAATAGAAATATTGCTGAATAAGTGACATTTCAAAATGCTAAAATGCAAATAAATAAATAAATGAATAATATTATATTATATTATATATAAAATCCTATTCACATATATAATACTTTCATACCACTTCTTTTATGAATCAGA
Organism: Megalobrama amblycephala; assembly: GCF_018812025.1. NCBI lineage: Eukaryota > Metazoa > Chordata > Actinopteri > Cypriniformes > Xenocyprididae > Megalobrama > Megalobrama amblycephala. The sequence goes on along the minus strand of NC_063059.1, from coordinate 34,517,319 downwards.
TCTGCAAGCTTAATTTTCACAGTGCCCAAGACAGCGTCCTTCGATCTTGTTGTATCGACCACTACAATGAGATAAAAGAAACTTACAATACATAGTATTTACAACACTGAAATCAAGTGATCATACTAGTAATTTAAAAATAAATGTTAAAAATTATACTAAATGGTAAGTGTAAAGCCAAAAATAAACAAAAATGTAAAAAAAAAAAAAAAACTTTGATTAAAAAAATGTGTTTGTGAAAATATGAATAGTAAACAGAAAAGAAAAAAAAATCACTTGCAAACAGAATTTAAAAAAATAATAATAATATGAACCACTAATGTAATATATAGTAACTGAAAAATAACTTTTTATTCCTTACAACACAGAACTACACCCCCACACACATCCTTGGATCTTCTGCAAGATGGGATTATATAATGAAAGGCTGCATGTCATGTTTTTGTTAAGTCATTTGTGTCATGACAAAATTACATCTCCACATATCTGTCTACATTTCCAAGTCGAGTAACTCACCTTTGCGTGTGTCTCTGTTGTAAACGGTGAAGACGGCCACTGCCTCCTGCAGGAGTTCAGCAAGACTGACGCTCTCCCCGCTGTCTCTCTGCACCAGCAGGTTACAGCAGAACTCTGCGTGATGTTCAAACTCCGGGCAGAAACTTCTGGCTGCCACACGTGTGCTTCGAACCTCACTGTCCGGCAGGAAGGACAACTGCATGGTGATGAAGGAGTTGAGCCCCACTTCAGAGTAATACTGCAGTGAGCTGTCTGTATCTGCAAGAACTCTGAAAAAACAACAGAAAGATGCTCAAGAAAAATACATATATATAATATATGTTTTATATATATATATATATATATATATATATATATATATATATATATATATATATATATATATATATATATATATATATATATATATATATATATATATATATACTCATTCTGAAATGATCTGTTTTTAAGGCGCGGCTCCTTTAAGGCTTGTCAGTAAACGGCCACTGTTATTATTTGCTAACATTGCGGCATAGGAAACAGTATCAACGCCCATTCGCTATCGCACACGAGTAACTAAGATCCAATACAGCTGACTGCTTCATCTTTCAACAAAAGTTTCTTTGTGAACTCTCCATTACACTGTGCCTCGTTTACAAAACAAAATGCTCCGAACAAACGCCATTAAAATAAACCGTCTACTTGTTCATGATGCTGGGATCCTTCTGAAGTCTGTACAGAGACGCAAATGAGCCGTTTAATTGACGCGTACATTCTGTCACTCTTCCATTTGTCCTGTTGTCGACGGACTCAAGCACTCGCAGTGTGTCATAAATTGAACGTGCATCTGTATGCTGTATCAGTGTAGACAGCATCAGTGATTATAATGGTTTCTATTGGCTTTTGATGTGATGCGATGCTCGCATACAGTGTAGGCAAATGTCAGCCGTTAAGCGACTGAATGCCAGTGGGCGGGGCCTATGGTGCGATGATGATGCCTATTCGTCGATGTCTTGCTCTGGAAGCAGGCATATGCAAATGTATTTTCTAGTGTGAGTCACAGTTCCCACAATATCCAAATGAGCCATTTGTGGAGCTTGATTAAATAAATGCTTTGTTTATAATGAGAAGGATGTTTTAATGGTACAAAGACCTATATGTCAAAAGATCAAGGTAAATTTGATTTCTCATGTCATGACCCCTTTAAATTAATTTAATCAAGCTAGATTGCTGTGTGGAAAGCATTTGGGGTGATTGTTAAAAAACCTAAAGGGAGATTTGAGGTAGATTGACTCACTTAGCTGCAGCTTGCAGCCCGGCTGCTCTGTGCACCTGCACAACCAGTATCACTCTGCGGGAGGGCACAACCCCACTCTTCACCCCGACACTCCTCATCGGTCGAGACTTGTACTGAATGCTTACTTCAAGCAACCCTACAGGCAAGAACAGACAAAAATAGAATTTTGTTTTTTTACATTTGCTTCAAATTCATATTATACTCTGTTATCTATATGCAGTTTGAGAATTAGGTTTATAACTACCAGGGGACTGAGGCTGTGTGTCAACAGGTCGGTCAGTTCTTGGTACCAGAGGGAGGGAGAAAAGTTGTGCATCGGTTTGACCTTGTTTCTGCATGGTTACCATAGCACACAGTTTGGACATGGGAAGCAGTCCTCTGGCTACTAGCTGATCTCTAACATTTGGATAATAATACCTGAAAAATGTTTTTCAATAGGCCTGTAAATAAGTCATGTTTTTCACACAATAAAGCAAATTATTGCCAAATATATGTTTTTTTTAAAGGCTACAATGTAAAAAAATAATCAATACAATTTAATAATAAACATATTGTCAAATAAGACACATTTTTAAATGCTAAACTGTAAAAAATATATAAAGAATTAAATAATAAAAATATTGGCATATAAAAGATACGCATTTTTAAATGCAAAAATGTAAAAAATAAATAAATAAATAAATAAATAAATAACCAATTAAAAAAGCAATGTTTTAAATGCTAAAAAATAATAAACTTTGTCAAATACGAGGCATGTTTTAAATGCTAAAATGTAAAAAAAATTATAAATAAAATTAAATAATAAAAATAGTCAAACAAAAGAAACATTTTTGAATTCTAAAAAGTAAAAGCAAATAAATAAATAAATTAAAATATTAACAAATAAGAAAGAGATATGTTTCAAAATGCTAAAATGGCATGCAAAAAATTTATGAATAATATAAAAAAAAAAAAAAGAATATAGAATACAAGAATACATACATTAAAACTAAGTACGAAACTACATTTACTGTACCTGCACCAAACCTCAAACTGCACTCCTCCTCCGTTCCTCATTCCCTGATTGGCCAGTGAGCTTAGCAGTATTCTTTGCACTGGGAAGTCAGGAGGAGCCAGTAGGACATGAGTCTCATTATGTCCAAAAACAGGGTCAGGCACACAGAGAGTGGTCTCAGTGCGGTATGCCTTGAGGTCTACATCTGTGGAAAAGAAAGTTGGTTGAGCTAGATAAAAAAAAAAGCCTTCTGATACAGTCAGCAAGAAAGCGTCTTACTGCTCTCAACAACATGTAGGTCCATGTCCTCTCTCGACTCATTCTGTGCAGGGAAGGAGTACTGGATGTAACAGTCAGCCTCTCCCCACACTGTGGACTGCAGAGGCGTCAGACCCTTCACTCTCTCTACTCGGATCATGAAGACATGCTCTCGCAGAACATCTGCAATGGTACTGGCCTAAAAGAACATTGATTTAGAAACAACTTAGGCTTCAGTTTTAAGCATCAGTGCTGCTTTCAGGATTTTTTAATTGAACTAGCCTTGGTTTCTACATGTGGCCGGTGGTCTAACATGTGCACAGGTCGAGGCAGTGGTGACACACGGGCCAACTCGTCGTCCCTCATTCGCTGCAGTGCCGTGATCTGCTGTGCTAGACCCATTGCTAGACACACCCTTAGGTTTCCACGAGTGCTGCCGGTGAATACGTCAACTACGGGCATATAACTGTCCACTCCAACCACTGGATACTGAGACTGCAAGAGCAGCTCACAAATCTTATGGTCTCTGAAGACAAAGTAAAAAGACATGATCCAGCGCAATTTTACTATTATTTATAATATTTTAAATTAGCTTCTATTTTTATATTTTCACTTTACATTTTAATTCATTCTAGTTTACATTTTAGTAATTTTGTTATGTGCATTTGTATTTATTATTATTATTATTTTTTTTTTAATTTTCTATTTAGGTTTAATTTTATTTCAGTTTTAGTAATTTTAGTAGTTCAACTTAAACTTTTTTTATTTCAGTTACTTGCCAAGGCAACATTTCTAATTTTTGTTTTTGCATCTAATATTTATATTTTATTTTATTTCAAATAATTTCAGAAAATGATTTTTAATAGATTTTGCTTTATTTAATGGTAACAACTGCTATGTTCGACATAAAGTTATTCATTAAATGTTAAAATTAATATAATAAAATGTTAATATTTTTTATTATCATCATTAATATATAATAAATATTTTATTACATATAACATATTTGATTATATATTATTATATATTATATATTTTTATTGCAATAAAAAATGTTACAAATATACACAATAATAATTAAAACAATAATATACAGCATATAAGTATAGTGACTACTGTCATATAGATGTTATACATATAATATACTATAATGTAATTTTCTATAATATAATATAATATAATATAATATAATATAATATAATATAATATAATATAATATAATATAATATAATATAGACCAACCTGAAGGACATGTAGAACTGGTGGAGAGGTAATTTTACTAAACCAAGGAGTTTATCATGATCTGAGCTGCTGGACCTCAACCAAACTTCAATGACCATCATGTTGTTCTTCATTCTCTCCAACAGTCTGCTGGTCAGTGCGATTGGAGCCACCTATACCATGTGAAAAATTAGGTTAAAAGCAAATAACGTACACTAGATTTTCACATTTTGTATTATGGGATTCCTGAGGGTTTCCACCACTAACTAATATGGCTAAAGCCTGTGAATTTTCCTCAATTCTTCATTGTGCACAAACCTGAATAAAGTTGAAAGTTGGATGTTTATGGCCCCAGCTCACTGTCGATCGAGCCGTTTCGTCGGATTCGAGGAGCTTACAGTTCAAATAGATATTGGGCTGCATGGGTGCACAGTTAAAATCTTTCCCATCAGGCACCATGAGCAACATATGAAGCAAAATCTTAGTCTCTACCACTTCTTGCTGCAGAGGCTCATGAAGAGAGCTCTGGTATCTGGCGTGTGGTGATGTGGATCGAGGTCTGGTTGGAGGTATCAGGATACTCTGGACTTGAACACCTGCATTAGGAGACGGGTCTCTCCTGTGGTCGCTCACACCCTTCTGCCCACCATGTTCTTCAGTCAGACGAGTCTTCAGTCTTTGTGGACTCAGCATGTGCTTTGCAGGTCTCTTTTTGGTGGAGAAATCATTCTTGTCCGCCACTAATTCAAATGAAACCTTTAAAAACAAAGAACAGACTGAAATACAGAACGAATATGTGGGGAACAAATTGCTGGGTTCAATAAAATCTCCTAGATTTGGTTCTTATGAGTGATTCATTACCTTCAGAGGTCCAACTGCCTGTTTAGAAGTGTTTCCATCCGGTTTTTGAACAGGCAGGGCAGCAGAAATGCTCAGCGATTCACTCTGCATCATGGATCTCAGGGGAAACATTGCTGACCCAATGAGAATGGGCTAAACAACAAATAAAAGACAAATAAAACCATGTACGAGCCTTTGTTTTTTTAGGTTTGTTTGAGGTGTATATTTTGTGGTTGGCACACACTGCACTTACTGTCTTTTGAAGGCTATTTCTGGAGTAGATATTGAATGTGACGTTCATCTCCCACCACTGTTTAATAGAAGACCTACTGAACCTCACTGGAAACAAACTTTGGTGCTGAAACGTCACCACTGAAACAAAAACGAATCACCAGTTTGTTACACTAATTCTTGGTTAAACTTTCTTTTGTGATAGTTCACCCAAAAATAAAAATGATCCTATGATTTACTCACCCTCAAGCCATCCTAGGTGTATATGACTATCTTCTTTCAGACGAATACAATCAGTAAATCATGGGATAATTTTCATTTTTGGGTGAACTATCCCTTTAAAGTTCCCCAAATCCAACGTACTCACCACCATCTATTACTTTACTAGAGACAACTTTAGTAATCTCTGAAGGTACTCGTTGAACATCCTCATGCCCAGCAGAGACCAGTGGAAAGAGGTACTCTACAATATAAAAACTAGACAAACAGGACAATTACAAGTCAGGTTCGTTTTAAAACACTGAAAATTTCTAGCCATGTCAAGTCAAATTTATTTATATAGCGCTTTTTACAATTGGTAATTGTTTCAAAGCAGCTTTACATATTAGAAGCACAGAATAAAGAGAAGTGGTTAAAAATAAGCTGTACAAGCAAGCGTGGTAATATGTAACATATACAAGATGGTGCTACATTAAGCCAATGTCGGCTGACTCCCAGGGGTGGAAAAAAACCCCTAGGAGAAAAACCCAGCATGCTAACACTGGGAAAAAAGTCCTAGGAGGGAAAAAACCCCTTGGAAGATATATATAATATATGTAAATGGATATGGAGATCAAAATCTGAATTATACATTTTTATTATAGAGATTAAAAATAGATTATATATAAATATATGTAAGCGGATACGGAGATTAAAAATCTGAATTATAGATGCAGCCAGAACTGGATCTGTAGGCCCATTGTCTCCTGGGCTACGTTGTAGTCAGGTCCAGACACAGGTTCTCCATCTGATCTGGATATGGCCTGGATCCAGCACCCGCCATCTATATTTATTATCTGATATGAAATATCCTACATGTCGTACCATTTCTTTGTGGTGAGGGGGCGAGGTGGTCTTCCTTTTCTAGAGAGACTTCTTGAAGTACTGTCAGTGGGAACTTTTAACTCACTGATGGTAACCCTGGCAAAACGACTATCTCCAAGCAAAGATATTTTATCCACGCTAAGTCCACAGAGATCATCTCCTGCTTCCGAATGCTGCACATCATCAGAATCAAGCCTTTAAAAAATATAGGCAATTTACACAACAGCAGATTTGAACAAATTATTTTAAAATGTATTATATTCTGTCCCTTTACACAAATGTGAAACATTTACATGTGTTTATTATTATACTTTATGTAGTTTTCTTTTAACTAGAATATTGGGTTTTGAGCACTGTGTGTTAGTGACACTGACCGGGTATTTTTAGCCGAGCTTACGTGTTCCGGCTTCCCTGCTGGGCCTTTCTTCGGATGGTCCTCTTCTAAACATTCATTAGATATCTTAAATAGGAAAAAAAAAAAATAGTTTTATGTTTAAAATGCCCCTATTATTCTATTTTAAAAGGCTCCTAATTTAGTTTTGGAGGTCTGCTACAAAAGGTTTACATGCAAAAAATCAATCAATTTCTCAAAATATACATTGTAGCATCAACTCTTTTCTCACAGTGTCAGAAACTGTTTGATAAAGGTTTCATCCTCTCTAAACCCCTCCTCAGAGAGCATACACTTCTCTGATTGGTCAGACGGCCCAGTCTGTTGTGATTGGTTTTCGTTTTGCAGTGCGTGTCAGAAACAAAACGTCCATTACCATATCTGGATTTCAGCTCTTCCTCAGCACATGTACACACAGATATACGAACAGTAACGATGGCGTCAGTTTTACTGTATCAATTCGAGCCTGAGTCCAAGTGCATGCAAAGTGGATTTGCTTTCACAACGTAGAAAACAGCGTCTTCTCGACATGTAGACAACATGAACCAAACTCATCCAAACCTTAGCTACAACTACAATGTTTGAGGGTGCATTCAAAGTAGACATTGTTCACGAACAGGCAATGAGGACGAGCATTCTGCAAATCTGTTACAAACCTACATAGGTTTGAGCAGGAGGTAAGACTTGAATTACTGACGACTCATTTCGGGCAGTTCAGAATCGCTTCTTTCTTTTGGGAGGCAATAACTCCATTTATCATGCACATCTTCGAAACTTGCAGAACTTTTACTGTACACTCACAAACAGCTATATTACACACTACATGAATGGTAATATCCAGAAAAAGGGGCACTTTAAGGAAACTACATATAATAGTGTGCTGATTTACATTGCATGACTTACAGGAGCTTTGTAGAAGAGGTTCTCCAGAAGACTCTGGTCATATTGAGGGTCGTTGAGCTCACTGTCCATGAGCACACTACTGTGATCAGACAGGGAATCCGGGAGAGAACCCTCGCCATCCCAGAACTGCAGCACAGATCCGTTAACACTGAGGAAAAGAGCCATTACAAATATTCAAACGTATATTTTGCAAACACAGACAAAAACTTTAAATTCACTCTAAAAAGTTGAGAGAAAAGTTACATTTTCTTCACTTAAAGGCATAGTTCCTCCCAAAATGAAAAATACCCCAAGATTTACTCACCCTCAAGCCATCATAGGTGTATATGACTATCTGAGTTATATTAAAAAATATTCTGACTCTTCCAAGCTTTATAATGCGTTGGGTCAGAGGTCACTCTTTCGCAGGAACTAGATTTGGAGAAGCCAGTTATATTATAGCTTATAAAGTTTTAAATATGGATATTTTTCTTACAAAAACCCATTGCTTTGCTTCAGACGTCCTTTTTTTAACTCCCTGGAGCAGTATGGATTACTTTTATGATGGATGGATGCACTTTTTTTGGATTCAAAATCTCGAGGCCCATTCACTACAATTATAAAGCTTTGAAGAGCCAATATTTTTTATATATCTCTGATTGTGTTTGTCTAAAAGAAGATAGTCATATACACCTAGGATGGCTTTAGAGTGAGTAAATCAAGGCATAATTTTCATTTTTGGGTGAACTAAACCTTTAATTTAAAGGTAACAGTAGCCTTGACTACCTTCCCAGCAGCAGATCCACTGCCATGTCCTCTGTGTTGACTCTATTCTGACTTGGTTCTTCAAGGTCCTGAGCAGGATGCAGGAGTTCCGATTGAAGGATGTTCTCCAGAAACTGTCCTGATGAGGGCCTATCTGGCCTTTGGAGGAAGACCATGTTTAACAGTATTAATCATCACCATTCTGCTATTTTGCGGTCTATTTTAACTCCTCATTAATGTGTAAATGAACTAAAAGTGTTCATACAAAGCGTCACTGTTGTCTTTAAAGAGGGTCGGGGGAACATCCTTCAGAGGAACATCGGACTCCATATCAGACTTTAAGGCTGAAACCACCATGGCATTTCTGAGTTTGCTACCACGCTCCAGAAGAACTGAAAAATACAAAAAAATTAAAAATATATTGCAAATAGGTAAACTACTTAAAGCTAAATAAATAAATAAATACTTTATGCATCAGGTAACTGACTAATTAGTGTCACATGAATATAAACAGCTGATTAGTCTTTTTGTCAACAGATTTCAAAAGAACTGCCACAATAGCTGCAAACGTCTCTAAAGAAAAATTATAATTGGTATAGTTCTGTACACATCATAAAAAATTGAGCACTATTAAAAAAAAGTACATTAATTATTTTTAACACATTTAAAAGAGGAACTCAGGCTCAATCAGCAGAATTTGGCAATATTGATTTAGTGATTGGCAGATGATCCATTAATTTGACCAATGCTTAAAAATTATTTATGAAACAAAGTGTTTCAGCCAAATTTTTGCTGTGTTCAACAATAATGTGATGGCAATTTGATGATTTAAATTCAGTGAATGAAGTTAATGTGTTTTACCTGACAAAAGGTCAACAGGTGTATGGCTATTTGCTGGGAGATTTTGGGCGGAAGCAGGTTTTGGTTTTCCAGTGGAAGAAGCTGGCATGACGTTACCACTTTCTTGAAAATACAAGTAATCCTTCCCTCTAAAACAAGAATATTGGAAGAAATATTGTTAACTAAAACCAAATCTATTAAAAATTGTTTTCATTAATTGAAATAAAACTAAAACTAAATAAAAAATATAAATATTAGATGAAAAAAATTAAACTTAAGAAACTTAAACAAAAATTACAAATATTTCCTTGGCCACTAACTGAAATAAAATAAATTTAAGCTGAAGTACTAAATAAAAAAAAGCTAAATGAAAATATCTAAAAAAATAAAATGAAATAAAAAAGCACAGACTAAACTGAAAATTATATCTGAAAATATACAACTAAAAATATATATTTAAAATAAATAGTATATAATTATAATAATAGAAATAGAAATATTAAATACTAATAATAAAATACTAAAATAACACTGGGGGTTAACCCATTTCCAGAGAATTATTTGAAACATTTGTCACTTAAAAAATTATTTTAATAAGTTCATTTAAATATTTTATCCATATTTTTAGCATTTTCATTGAACTTGTCTGTTCATAGACCACAGTCAAGTATAAAACTGATACAACTGAATGTTGTTGCAGTGGAACAGGATGTCAACTGAGTGATCTATTTCCACACTGTTCATTCAACAATTAAATCATCCAAAACATAAAAACTAACCTGGGCATGTGACCGGAGCTGCTGCCAGCTGTCTCCTTCACATTCGGGAGAGCCTGATCCAGAGATGGCAGTACAGGCATGTTCTGGTCAACAACTCCAGGAGTCTGTGCGTCGAGGCTCATATCAGTCGTGGGTACTGAACTACTGCTGTCATATCCTTCTGTTAACGGTTCCAGGGCAAGTGTGACCTACATTACACATGAAACAATCACACACAATAAATTAAGAACCTAAATAGTGCAGAAAACTGTGAATCAGCTGAGCTCAATCTTACAGCTGAGCATCTCACCAACCTGAACCTCGCCAAGTTTTTCTGATGTCGGCGAAACAAGTGTGAAATATCCATTTATGGAGTGAGACAAAGAGAGCCGGGCAATCCCAGGGATTTGAGCTCGAGCTATAGGCAAATGATCAACCTTTGTAAGCACATCCAGCACCAATGAGCCCATATCTGTGAACAAACAAATATTATATTCAGTTATGAACCACATGAGATACTGAGGGTACTGAGATTCAACCCGAGACCTTCAGGTTACAAGTCCGACTCTTTAACCATTAGGCCACAACTGAACTAACCCTATAATATAAACAGCAAACACCCTTGTTATTCGCTTCAATCTTTTAAAACTTTATGAATGATTATTTTATAGAAGGTTTAAGTGGTGTGTGTGTAAGGAATTGGAAGCAAGCAGAGTATGGCTGTTTCTAAAGCACGCAGTGCCATCTGCTGTTGAAAACTAAGAATCGATTCGAGAGAGAATCGCCGATGCATTCGGAAAATCTCAGAGTCGATCCAGAATTGTTTTTCGATTCGTGATGCATCGCTTTATTTTCCCAGCCCTAAGATATAAACACGAAAATGCATGAAAAAAAGTCAGAATTGTGAGATAAAAATGTTATATGTTTTAAAGTTATCTATGTAAAATTGTATAGGTTTAAATATTATTTCATGCTGAAACTTACAGTTTTTCTCAGTCGCTTTGGTGCATTTCTCACATCACTATTTACATTTGCACAACAGTTAGTTCAACCTCCACAACATTTAGTCATTTGTGCACATCATAGTAGCAGTTTCTCATTCCTTCGAACAAATTGCAAATGCTTTTGGACATGCATCAATTGCTTTCATACAACTCTCTGCTGTTTTATAACATTATCATTTGCTTATGTCATGTCAGTCAAAATTAACTATACTTGTGAATGCTGAATAGTCATTCCATATAAAACTAATAGTCCTCATTTCATTGCTTGAGTCATTACATACAAAAATGTTGAACTAGTTGTCAAAATCTGTCAAGCAAATTTTAAACATTTTTTAAAATCTTTTTTTCCTGAAAATGTCTCCTAAATTGAACAAGTTCTCTCAAGTGAATCTCAACTTTCACTGATGAGAAGGGGTGTGTGAAGCATTAGTTGCAACCAATGATAAGCCACTTCTCTGCAATCACTGTCAGAGCTGAATCCCATAAACCCCCACTTTACAAGCATATACGAACCAAGCAGGACATAGTGTGTACCATTTCTACAATACTGTGACACAGAAATGGAAGGTCAGCCTCATGGAAGAGGGGTGAGGGTGTGGGGAGGAAGGGGAAGAAGAGGCCAAGTACATAGGCAGATCCCTGATGAAATCAGGGCTACAATTGTGGATCATGTTGTCAAACACGGCCTCACAATGGCTGAGGCTGGTCGAAGGGTGCAGCCAAATGTTGGGAGAACCACTGTAAATTCAATTATTCAAACATTTCGTCGGGAGAACAGGTGTGTATAAATGGACAGTAATTCAGCACTAAACAATCTGCACTGCACTACTGTCATCGTGTCATACATGAAGCTTGCAGTGGGACAAGAACTTGTCACTGTACATTTTACATTTAGACGTACAGCTTTACTGCATCACACATTTAGTGTATTGTAGTGTACAGTAGTGTTACAGTAAAGATTTGCCATATGTACTGCAATATTGTTTACAGTTGTGCACAGCTCTACCCAAAGGGAGTTTATGTTTGTTGCAAATAAGGGTGTATTTTTTCTTTTGCACAATGCTGTGAACAAATTAGAATTGCAAAGAGCATATGCAGTAAAAATGTGAAACATACATATTCAGTGTCTTGTACTCAGTTACCTCACTAAATACAGTAATGTGTAACTTTACTGTATTTTTCAAATGGCTGTGCAAATAGTATATAGTGCTGTCTTGAGCATTTTCAGGTAGTGTCACCAAGATCTGCACTGGAAAACATTGACAGAGTAAACTGTCATAATGAAAACATGACAAAGCCATTTGACTATCTTATTCATAAACAATGGTGTCAGGACTTTTCATCTTGATGACATTGACACTTTCATTGACACGAATACTTGCTTTTGAGGAATGACCTATCCATTTTGAGCAAGTGACACGCTTTTGCCACTCGGCTGACGCTTAAAAAAAAAATATTAGTTTTTCTTCTAACACACACACCTATCGTTTTGCTTCAGAAGACACTGATTCATCCACTGGGGTCGTATGGATTATCATCACAATCGCTGTGTGTGGTTTTTCAAGCGTCAAACAAGTGGCACCAACTATTATATAGACTCAGAGATTGATTATTTTCCTATGTGTTTATATGAACAAAGAAAGTCAAATATATATGGGATGGCATGATGTTGAGTAAATGATAAGACAAGTTAAAATGTTTTGTGAACAATCCCTTTAAAGATGTCTCTCTAAAAAGGGACCGCCAACAATCCACTATCATATCTGGACCTGTATTGCAACCAAATCTAACCTGTCAAATAAGACGTCAGCTGTTTCGGTCCACATCGAACTGGAAAGCGGGCTGTGGATTTAACCCCTTTCTGTTCGACGTGTCCATCTCTAGGCCTGAAGAAGGTGCCATTGGAAGACTCTCCCCACCATCTCAGCCTGATCAGAGTCACAGGAGGAGGTCTGATGATGGTCCACAGCACTTTACTCACGGTCACTCTCAGGAAACATCTCAGCTGGCCTTCAACCAGAGGAGGAATACTGGTGGATGGAGACACATCACTGAGCACTGCAGAGTGTGGAGAATAAGAACGATATGAAGGTCATACAGGGGGAAAAAAGGCATTTCAAGTTAACTAGTGTTTTATAACACACAGTCTATGGCGCATCCAGCAACAAATAAACATAAGTCAATTTAAAAACGGACTGTCCGGTCAATGTCTAGATAGGGAGCTCACTAAGTTTTGAGACACAGCTTTTGTCCTCACTAGGGCTACGCGATTTTAAATCTCTTTACAAGACTGTTGGATTAGCGACAAATAACCTCCACACTAATGTAACTTACCTTTTTTTCTGTTGCTCACACCCTTTGAGGGTTTCACCTTTTTATTCTTCATTCCTCACATCGAGGTGTGTACTAAATAATATTATTAATGAATCAAAACTATCATACTTTGTTGACAGTTGCGTTAACAAACATAATACCGCTGAGCAACAGCACGACCAATCAGATCGCAGAACAACTTCTTCTCTTTGCTTTGACGACCAGTCACAGGATGTTCTAGCGCCGCTAGAGGAATTATGTGGAATTACGTGTAATTACAAGGGAACAAACTGATACCGCGGACGTATGTTAAAATGTAGTAATAGTAATCCCAAGATTACTTACTTATTATTACCTATTATATTCATATAAATATTATATACTTATTATATTAAGTTAATACTTTAATGTACACTTACATTAACTAATATAATAAGGAAGGCAATAACTGCCACTTAACTGTAAATAATTATATGCAACAATTAAATAGGAACATTTAATGTCATTTTGTTCATATAATGCAAAGTTAATTAGACAAGAATTGACTGACACTTAAACTGTAAAGAATATACTTTCACACAACAATTAAATAGGGGTATTTAATGTAATGTTGTTTATAATATTATGCAAACTTAATAAGACAGGCCTTAACTGACTAACTGCAAACAATAATTGTAAATAATAATAGATTTGTAATAATAGTATGCTATCATAATATTACCAGTTTGTATATTGTGCAGGAACAAATGCTCTTTACTAGATCGAAATCACCTACACACTGAATTTTTGCCCTATATGTGACAGACATATTAATTAATTGCAAATCTTTCTTAATTTCATTAAATCCTTAAGACTAAAGGTCATTAACGAAGAGGCTTATTTATAATAAGTGCTCTATTAAATTGCATAATCCACTCAAATAACTCTTGTGCTGGAACAACGGGATTCAAAAATACTAAAAATAAATTTTAAAATTTTGGTTGATGAATCCTGGTGTTATAGTGCACTTCACATCACTGCTTGTGTTGTTGCTCATTGGTGTTATGTTTGCATTTGGAAAACAAAATAGCTCAGTAACAAAATAAGCAACTCAGACATTATGTTTCTGTACAATAAGTAAATCTGTTGCAAATTATATCAGATTATTGGGAGAAAATACTGATACATATCTTAAAGACGAGCATGACTGGAGTACAGTAAAAGCACTAACCCACAAAAGAGTCAGCATTATTATTGCAAAAAAAAAAAAAAAAAAAAATCATTAATTGAAATAAATATTAAACACTTAAAAATTAGCCTTGTCAACTAACAGAAATAAAATGTTTAAGTACTAAAATTACTTATCAAAAATTGAAACAAAAAGTTAAAAAAAAACCCTAAAGATTATTACAGTTACATAAGTTATGTAACAAATTACTAAAAAAGAAAAAATTACAACTAAAAATATGAAAACAAAAGCTTATTCAAAAAATTGATAAAGACTATAAAAGTATATACACAATAGTAAAATAACACTGAAAATATTACAGTTAAATGTGGGAGAGGTTTTGATATATCTTTTAGAAACTAAGGAGATAGGATCCATACTATATAGGAAGCTTGTTAGATCAAAATAGCAGATTAAAAGACACACACATATTAACTTTTGAAAATACTATCATTTTAATTGCATAAGTACATTTGTCACAGTAGTAAATAGACAAACAAAATTGAAAATACCAAAAAAATATATTCTTCGATCAGCATCAAAGTTATGCAAAACACAAACAAAAACGTAAACTAAGTACACGCTCCTTGACCTTTCCCAGCAATCTTTTTTGAACACTCTAAGAGAGCATTATGAATGTCTTTAGCACATGAAATCTGTGATTTTATCATACTGAGATACTGAGAGTAGGACAGAGACTCTGTTTGCACCGTGTCCGGCTTGGTGGCTGTAGGTACGAGATTTGGAGAATGCTTTGTGCTGTCGATGCTCTGCGAGAGGCACTCGTGGGCCAGCCGCTGCAGAAAAATATTCATGTTAAGAAGTTGAGCCATGATTTAAATCAAAATCAATTTAATAAAATATAACTGAATGAAATATTCAACAGAAACACAACAGTTCCTTACCAGGCAGAGTTCCAGTTGATCACAAAGAGCATAAAACTCTTCTAAACTTTTGTCAAACCGCTGAACTGCTGCATCATTACCTTTCCTACATTTTGAGAGGAAATATATATTTTTATATATCTCTTGTTATGCAGCCATCACACACACACACATAGATAGATAGATAGATAGATAGATAGATAGAGACAGAAAGATAAATTAGATAGACAGACAGATAAGACAGATAGATAGACAGACGGATAGACAGACGGATAGATTAGATAGATAAGACAGACAGACGGACGGATAGACAGACGGATGATAGATGGATAGACAGACAGACAGACAGACAGACAGACGGATGATAGATGGATAGATAGACGGATAGACAGACATAGATAGACGGATAGACAGACGGATAGACAGACGGATAGACAGACGGATAGACAGACGGATAGACAGACGGAGAGACAGACGGAGAGATAGATAGACGGAGAGATAGATAGACAGAGAGATAGATAGACAGATATCAATTGACAGTTATAATAGGCTACACTACAGAAAGTTTTAAAGGGATCTTACTCTGTTGTTCTTAAGCCGTTGTCAATAGCAGTATTATGCCCAAAATTTAACGAAGCAATGGTCATGACATTCTGAAAACATAAAAGTGTAAATGAAAGTTAACTGTTAGTTTCTGTCTCAAACAAGTGCTTTTAGCTCGCATGCTCAATGAAACACGCCAAACAAACCTGTAAACTATCTTTGAGCAGTGGAATCAGCATTTTGAATCTGTGAACGGGGTCAAAATCTTGTTGTTGACTGAGCTGTTGAGCTTGCGGTTGCTGTAAAACAGCCGGCTGCTGAACACCCATTTGAGCATTGTTGGTGTTCATTTGCTGCGACGCCATTGTTGATGACAAACTCGACCACTTCCGCTTGAAGCTTCTGCAGCGGATGTGAACTTATCGAGCGGCGAATGATGCTAGCAAGAAGCTGAGACAAAAAAAAACATGTTTTCTCAAAGAGGTCGCATTCATTCTCTGGGCATATTTGCGCATTAAAACGTGTTATCGTTCACATTTAATTATCGAAATTATATTGAGAATGATTTATAAAAAAAAATCTTCTTCCAGTAACTACAAATGATTGGTTCATTCTGTTCATTCAAAGTAACAGGAACCACATGATAACGCTACTACAATTCATATGTGTGAAATATTAATGGCATTTGATTGCTGAATCGCTGTCTACGGTTAAAAATTATTCATATTTGCAAAAGAAAAATAATAGGCTTAATTTATTCATTACATAAATTATCACTCATTATAATTCTTTACACGTTGTAACACGTGAGGGTTTACTACAACACTGGTTATTTTCAAGTCAGACATGATTAAGTAACTAATAACGTAAATATTTGAGTCAGATTAATTTTGTAACTGTTAGTGTTTTTAATTTACTAAAATTAACCGGCTCATAAAAGTCTTTTGTTTGGCTTCGGGACACTCTACCTCAATATGTATTTCAGATTTAGATTTCTCATAATGAATAATACAACAAATGTAGTCAAAATTTGATAAACACCGCAGATTTTAATTACAGTTGTTTCATTAACCACGGTTGGAATCAGCGTTGGTGAAATGAAAACAAATGGTGCCATCTAGAGGAAAATATGTAAAAAACTATATTGTCATAATTTTATAGAGACTATAGATTTTTCGAGATTCAAGACTACACACAATCTGCTTAAAATTATTTTTCGTGGGAAGTTTGAACAGAATGATCAGCGTTATTGTTATTATTTTGGTTCATTAAAACGAACCGTTCAAAAGAACCGACTCGCGGAAATGACTCGGACTTCCCCTCGTTACAAGTGTTAAAACACGGTAATATTATCAGTTAATTAGTTAAACCTCGGAATTCGTTCAATCTCTGCCCATATAAGAGACCATGTGTCATTCACTTACTATTTTCTTGAAATCTTGTTTCACTGAAACGAACCGTTCGAAGGAACCGACTCGCGAAAATGACTCGAACTTCCCCTCGTTATAAGTGTTAAAACACGGTAATATTATCAGTTCATTAGTTAAAATTCGGAATTTGTTGAATCTCTGCCCATATAAGAGACCATGTGTCATTCACTTATTATTTTCTTGAAATCTTGGTTGATTGAAACGAACCGTTCGAAAGAACCGACTCGCGAAAATGACTCGGACTTCCCCTCGTTACAAGTGTTAAAACGCGGTAATGACTTTATCAGTTCATTAGTTAAAATTCGGAATTTGTTGAATCTCTGCCTATATAAGATACCATGCGTCATTCACTTATTATTTTCTTGAAATCTTGATTCATTAAAACGAACTGTTCAAAAGAACCGACTCGCGTAAATGACTCGGACTTCCCCTCGTTACAAGTGATAAAACACGGTAATATTATCAGTTCATTAGTTAAAATTCGGAATTCGTTCAATCTCTGCCCATATAAGAGACCATGGGTCATTCACTTATTATTTTCTTCATATCTTGATTCATTGAAACGAACCGTTCGAAAGAACCGACTCGCGGACACGAGTTGGACTTCCCATCACTACAACTAAAGAATGTAAGTGTTAAAACACGGTAATTACATTCGTGTTAGTTAAACTTAATATATAATCAGCTTCCAAATTCGCTCCCTTTCTGCCAATATTATGTATCATTTACTATGTACTAAATAGTGAAAGATTGAGCGCATTTAAACAGCAGCATCCCAGTTTAGAAAGGAAGTTGTCACGGTAACCCGGATGTACACAAAACCACGTGTCGGTGCTTTGCACATGTGAGAGGGAGTAAGATGTAAGTACGGCGTAAACGTAAATTAATCTGAAATGTGTTGTGGAATATTACTGTCATATGTTTTGGGGTGTGTGAAAATTAATTTCTGCAGGATCAGTTTTATCATCTGACAAAATAAGCAGTCATATAATTGTAGACTCTATAATTTAACTTATCACGGCTTTCCAGTGTTTATCCGACGTTACAATCATGTTTGCTGAAGAGGAATGGACTGATTCTCCATCAGCAGATGGATCATCTAACACTGTTAAAGTGTCTCCTGCCCCCAGCAAGGTATTATGATTGTTTTGTCCCTTATTTAATAGAGACTTGAATTCAATTTTTCACCTGGCATTTATATCCCAACAGGATAAGGTTGTGGGTAAAAAAAGTCTTTTGAGAACCTTGCAAACGTTGGGGTCAGTTCCAAACTGGGAAATTGAGAAAACATTTGAGGATAGCGATGAGGAGAAAGACACCTCTCCTGCAGTCCAGACAACGAAAAAGAAACGGTGCAAAAAGCGTAAAAGAAAGTCTAACGCTGATGATGAAGGGAAGCAGCAGGATGAAGTGGATTCATCTGAAACACCCGCGAAGAAGAAGAAGCAGCCAATGAAGAAGACCGTGAAACAAACAAGTGAGAGCGTGTGCTAGTTATTTTATTTATTGAACATTACTGACTTTTTCACATCAAATTGTGTTTTCAGGTTCTAAGGTGTCGCAAGAGTCCAGAAAAGATAAGAATGACAAAGGAGCCGGACCTCAGTTGGAGGAAAACGAAAGTCAAGCAGAGACAAAGCTAAGCAGAAAGCAGTGGAGGAACAAGATGAAGAACAAAAAACGGTGTAAGAACAAATATCTCACGAAAACGACAGGTGTCGATGATGCCAAAGCAAAGAAGGAACCCTTAGTTCAAACACAGGACATCAAAGAACCCAAGAAAGTGCAGAAACAAAAGTCCAAAAAAACGAAAAAGTCACGTGAAAAGAATGGAATTTCCTCCGTCACAGACAATGTTGAAAATGGCAAAGACTTTAAAACAGATGAAACTTCCAGAATAGTAGATCACTCTCTTAGCAACAATAACGTCTCGCATGAAGTGGGCAAAAAAGCAAAACCTTCTAAAAAGACAAAAAAAACACAATTACAGGAAGAGAAATTGCGTCGTATTTTAAAGTCTCATCTTACTGATGACGGTAATAAAGCCACTGAGGAACCAGAAGATACAAGAGTGAATTCGAAGGGTGATGAAGAGCAAGTGGCTCCTGACCGCTCGACTGCTTTAAGGACAAAGATGGAGAAGCGGTTAGAAGCCGCTCGATTCCGCTACATCAATGAGCTGCTTTACACCTCGACCAGCGGTGAGGCCAAACGCATGTTTCAGCAGGACCCAGAGGCCATCGCGGTTTACCACAAGGGCTACACGACACAAGTTCAACACTGGCCCACAAACCCTGTGGATTCAATCATTTCCTATATTTCTAAAAAGTGAGAGAACCTTTGTTGTTTTACATATATACAATGTGGTCAAATCGATTAATTGCGATTAATCACATCTAACATAAACGTTTATTTATATACACTACTGGTCAAAAGTTTGGAAACATTACTATTTTTAATGTTTTTGAACGAAGTCTCTTATGCTCATTAAGGCTGCATTTATTTCATATTAAATACAGAAAAAACTATAATATTGTGAAATATTATTACAATTTAAAATTATGGCTTTCTATTTTAATATACTTTAAAATATAATTTTTTCCTGTCATGCAAAGCTGAATTTTCAGCATCATTACTCCAGTCTTCAGTGTCACGTGATCCTTCAGAAATCATTCTAATATGCTGATTTATTATCAATGTTGGAAACAGTTGTGCTGCTTAATTATTATTATTATTATTAATTATTATTTTATAACCTGTGATACTTTTTCAGGATTCTTTGATGAATAAAATGTAAAAAATATCAGCATTTATTTAAAATAGAAATCTTTTTTAACAATATACACTACTGTTCAAAAGTTTGGGGTCAGTACATTTTTTTTCTTTCTTTTTTTTTTTGAAAGAAATTAATACTTTTATTCAGCACAAATGTGTTAAATTGATAAAAAGTGATGGTAAAGATTTATATTGTTAGAAAAGATTTATATTTTGAATAAATGCTGTTCATTTTAACCTTTTATTCATCAGTAAATCCTGAAAAAAGTATCACATTTTCCAAAAAAATATTAAGCAACACAACAGTTTCCAACTTTGATAATAACTGAGAATCAAATCAGCATATTACAATAATTTCTGAAGGATCGTGTGACAATGAAGACTGGAGTAATGATGCTGAAAATTCAGCTTTGATCACAGAAATAAATTATATTTTAAAGTATATTAAAATAGAAAACCATAATTTTAAATTGTAATAATATTTCACAATATTATTGTTTTTTTCTGTATTTATTATGAGATAAATGCAGCCTTAATGAGCACAAGAGACTTCGTTCAAAAACATTAAAAATAGTAATGTTTCCAAACTTTTGACTGGTAGTTTATGTATGTATGTGTGTGTAAATAATAACATATATATATATATATATATATATATATATATATATATATATATATATATATATATATATATATATATATATGGAAACACAAATTTTTATGTTAGATGCGATTATTCGTGATTAATCGATTTGACTGCAGTAAAAAAATATATATTTACACACATTGTTTTTAATAATAACAATGAAATATTTTACAATTTTTATAATCATGTAGTATATTTTTATAGGTTTTATAGGTATGATGTATTTATATTATGTATCATATATATTATGTATAATACTAATAATACTAATAATAATATTTATTATTATCTATACAATATTTAAAAAATAGCAAGCATAGAGAATAATATACATACACATTAAACACATAAAACATTTGTAACAGGTGGATTTTGCATGGTCTTTATTTATTGTTTTTGCTTGATATGATCTTTTTGTCATGGCTACTACAGTTTTCTGAACTACAGTTTAATTTGTTAATTGTTTTGAAACATCAGGTCAAAGTTGTCTTAATTAAATCGCAGTGTTCATACATGGAATGATCTTTCATGATTACAAAAATACAACATTTTAAGGTATTTTTCTTTTTGGATGTCGCTAAACGTCAATGAATTTCTTTTTCTTTTTTTCAGACCACCTTCTTTAGTTGTTGCAGACTTCGGTTGTGGAGACTGTAAAATTGCGCGGAGTGTAAAGAATAAAGTACACTCTTTTGATTTGGCTCCGGTTTGTGATCTTGCCACTGCATGTGACATGGCAAAAGTAAGTTATTACAGTTCTAAAGCTTTGATTTGTAATGCAGCCAAAATATTAAAGGCAGCACTGTTTATTGTTTTTTCACAGGTGCCTCTTCGTGATTCTACAGTAGATATTGTTGTTTTCTGTCTTTCTCTGATGGGGACGAATCTAGGACAGTTTTTGGCAGAAGCAAACAGAGTCCTGGTGATGGGGTAACTGTCTTATATTATTGATATTCCATTAAAAAGTTTATTTTAAAATCCCAAACCATAGTGTATCTAGAATTAGCCCTTATATGTCCTCTTTTCCAACACAGGGGTGTTCTTAAAATCGCTGAAGTGGCCAGTAGATTTGAAAACGTGCGTTCGTTCATTGGTGCACTGTCAAGTCTGGGCTTCAAGATAGTCAATAAGGTAATGTCCTGTTTATTCCAGTGAATGTACAGTACTGTTCAAAGTTAAGCTGGGTGCACACTGTGCGATTTATGATAGTTTTTTACGTTTGTTGCTTGTCAGACTATATGAACATGATCCTCACTGTGGGATCTCAGATGTCCTATTTGTCAGACTGAACGGCAGTCAAGACGCGTTAAAACGGGCGCATAAAACTTGTCCAGAGATTTACATCATCAACCCACACACGTTCGGTGACAGTGAGCTGCGTTACACGTGGGACTGAAATGGTGGCGAACAAAGAAATCCCTAGCATTAATTTTGATCGTGCTTATCTTGAAAAACGAAGACAATTTGACGTTTGTTGTAGGAGAAGTCACACTGCAGGACTGTGCACCATATCTTCTGACACTTCCAGAATTTCGTCGGAGGTCAGATTTAGTCGCAACAGTCATTAATTGGCTGTCGGTGAACATGTCAAACTAGTGATCAAAGATTTTAGCCTAGGATTATAGGAATCTTTTAGGATTCTCAAAATTTGTCTCAGGCGACCAAATCATGGTCAAAATCGCACCCGTCTTTAAGGGTCAGTAAGATTTTTTTTTTTTTTTTTTTTTTTTTTTTTTTAAATTAATAATTAATTTATTCAGCAAGGATGCATTAAAATAGTCAAAAGGTGACAGAAACGACATTTACAGTGTTACAAAAGATTTCTGTTTCAAATAAACGCCATTTGTTAACTAAAATTAAAAAGTCCTGAAAAATGTATCATGATTTCCTCAAAAATATTAACACAACTGTTTACAACAAAATAAAAATAAATGTTTCTTGAGCAGCAAATCAGCATATTAGAAGGATATATTTCTGAAGGATCATGTGACACTGAAGACTGGAGTAATGATGCTGAAAATTCAGCTTTGATCACAGGAATAAATGACATTTTAAAACATTAAAATAGGAACTTTTAATAAATACAATAAAATATATTAAAATAGAAAGTTTTTATATTGTAATAGTATTTCACAATATTAATTGTTTTTACTGTATTTTTGATCAAATAATGCTACCTTGCTGAGCATTAAAGAGATTTCCTTCAAAAACATTAAAATCTTAATTATTTTAAACTTTTGAACTGTAATGTATATTTGACTCTTGATATGATTTGAAAATACAGTCTTCAGTGTTTGCACCATAACATACCTCTTCTTCATACCTCGCTTTATACATTTGAGATGATTTGACAGATGCCAGATCTTCTAATCGTGATAACTGATCTCTGGCTAATTTGGTTCTTCAAAAAAATTTGCGGATTTGATTAAAATATCTGGATTCATTTGCTCAAGATTATTGCGCATTCTTGTGTTCATTGCAAAGGGCAGATATACCGATACTCAAAGACGGCAACATAATGACATATTAAAAAAAAAACGTTTAGTATCATATGACCTAATCAGGTGACCATGTCACATGATACAAATTGATCATACTATAGAAGGACTCTCAGCATGTTCATTTCCCACACCACATGTCGGGGTGTGTGTATGTTTTTTTTTGTTTTGTTTTTTTTTTGCTGTTTTTCACATGGCTTCATATGTTTGAGGCAAATAGCAGTAGGCCTGGCAGCATAATACAGCGTTTTTAGTTATTTTTGCAGATCCATGTGAACGGGGATCATTTCAACAACATTGTGATCGATATGCAAAAAAACGCAAAGGAAAACTTCTCCGTTTTTAGTACATCGTTGTCGTGTAAACATACCAGTACTCTTTAGATGATTGTGCAGAACTCGTTAAAATATTTTCCACAGACTTACTGTTAAAAACATGTAAACAAAAAAGGACCGCTGTCAAAAATCTATCCAATCATTAGAATAATCTCCTTCGTAATTATCATAAATGATTGTTAGTTGCAGGTCTAATGCTGTGTTAGAGATGGAAAGTCAGGCCAACAGTGCAGTGTTGCAGACTAGGATTGTGCTGTTCTGCAAGTATGCAAATCAATAATGGAATATATTAAAAACCACACTAACATAAAATGTACTTCCTCAGCTTTACAGTAAAATAATAGAGATTGCATCTGATCATAATTTATTAATCAAATTGTAGCTTTAATTTATTATATAATCAATGCAAGCTATTTATTTCCACTTATTTTTCTTTAGGACACAGAAAACAGCCACTTCTACTCTTTTGAATTCATAAAGACAGGAAGAGCACCAGAGAATGTGAAGAAAGCCGGACTTCAACTGAGACCTTGCCTGTACAAGAAACGATAAATGTACATAAAGTAAATATTTAGCTTGGACGGCGTATGAAAGTTTTATCAGCAATAATTCAGTTTAATTCAAGGGTCAGATCTCCTCTTAACATTGTATTTGTAAGTTTTGTAAATCAATGTAACAGGAACGTACATTTTATAAAAAAAAAAAAGGAGGGCTTAATGTGATATTGAAAGAATTTTGTCCTTTGTGAAAACTGTATTTGTTATATATTTGCTTATGATTGATTAAGCATTTACCTGAAAAACAAACTGACTCAATTCGTATTTAAATTTGTCAAGTATTTTATTCTTTTTACAAGTATCACAGTGACATTACTTCACCCAAACGGCTCACAGCAGAACATCAACAACACATAGGAAGACCAGTCGTCATTCAGACAAAGACTTTAAAGGTAGTAAAATATAAGTAGTAAAATATCAGACTGGACAGTTACTCTAGAACAGGTGGTGTCCAAACTCGGTCCTGGAGGGCCACTGTCCTGCAGAATTTAGCTTCAACTTGCCTCAACACACCTGTCTGGAAGTTTCTAGTATGCCTAAGACCTTGATTAGCTGGTTCAGGTGTGTTTAATTGGGGTTGGAGCTAAACTTTGCGGGACAGTGGCCCTCCAGGAGCAGGATTGGACACCCCTGGTCTAGAAGGTCCATACCAGGTTCTTTACAGATGTGTAGATTCCCCTATCCATATACTGCACGGTCACCAGAGGGCACTACAGCGTTACAGATTCAGTCAGTTTGTGCACTACGAGTCCAATTGGAATCGAAACAAGAT
The DNA here is from genome assembly GCF_018812025.1 of Megalobrama amblycephala. Lineage (NCBI taxonomy): Eukaryota > Metazoa > Chordata > Actinopteri > Cypriniformes > Xenocyprididae > Megalobrama > Megalobrama amblycephala. The sequence goes on along the minus strand of NC_063059.1, from coordinate 34,492,297 downwards.
AGAAGACGCCAACGAGACATTTAAAGTGTAAATCTGTGTAAATCAGACCATAATAACAATCTAAAATGATAGTAAACATTAGAAATATGCTCATACTATTTATAAAAACAATGCTACTTAATTATCACAGTAAATCATAATGCTAAAAATAATACCAAGCTACTTAAATCTGGGACTTTCCCTTACAATCAGTATTCGTAATTGAGGAACAAAAGCAAATATATATCAAGAACACTGATGTAAGCCAATTGCAATGTATATATACAGTAGGGTCCAAAGGCGAAATTTCCATATTTCTCTTTTCATTATCAGTTATATTATTTTATATGAAAATGAATGTTTTTCTAGGTATGTCCCCCTTTTTGAAAGCATGCACTCAAGCTGACCTGAACTCAACAAGTACAGTGCACAGCATAAATGAGTACACCCCTTCTGAACAAATACAAAAGATGTATTTTCTTTATGATCACTAATACAGTTCATGGAAAGATGGCAAAACTAAAATGTATTAAACATATACATCATAAAAATGTATATGTCATTAATAGCCATAAAATAAGTAAATTAGCCAATTTTGTTTAAATTAAGGATTGCAGAAATGAGTACACCCTAGATTTAATTCAACAAATATATAATATTCTAGCACTTAGTATGCCCTTCATAATTTTGAATATACTGCTTTGATCCTTCTTGGCACAGAGTGTTCAAGTTCATGACACATCTGTCCTGGATGATGAGCTCCTTAAATGCCTTGATCTTTAATGGGGAGTGTTGCTCAACTCGCCTCTACAGAATCCCCCACAGGGACTCAAGAATGCTAAGATTGAGTGCAATACATGTCCACAGAAGGTTTTTCAGCTTGGTAGAATGCATGTCCTCATTGTCATGTTGAACAAATGGCCAACAGTGCAGGGAATGAGGAAAGAGTAGCATCTTCTGTTTCAAGTTTGTGTATTAAATTACACAATTGTGTGGGAATTCATGACAGCATTGAAAAAGCACAACTCCTTCAGCACTCATACATCCCTATATAAGAGCTTTACTACCACTGAACTTTACTGTGGGAACCAGGCACTTCTCACTGAACTCCTCCTCTAGCAACATCAGAACATTTTGTATGCTGTTAGATCCAAAAAGATTGATTTGGTTTCATGAGACCAGAGTATTGATTTTGTAAAGATGGACTTTGGAAATGGCTAACTGACTTTATTGTGCTTTGGTTACAGTAGGTAGTTCCAGTGAGAACAACAACCATGCAAGTCATTTCTGCAGTCTGCATCTTACTCTGTGAGAAAAACAGTCACTTTTTTCACAGCTTTTGCTGGCTCTGAGACACTCGCTTGGTATTTCTCCTGCTCTTTGTCTAGCAAAAAAATCCCTCATCACTAAATGAAAGCTTAAAATGAAGTCCTGATTATTTCAGGGGCCTTGTCACAAGTCCATTGTTTTTGAATTTCTGTGTTACTTTTGCTATATTTTCACACTTAAAACAACGATTTGGTAATCATCTGGTACCACTGTCCTCTTTTGTGCTGAGAAATAAGTCTCCAGACAGTTCTCTCCCAAGTGGTTCAATTGTTGTCAGCATTAAGTCTGAGAATGATTCACTTTTAATTTTCAAGAAATTACTTCTCTTTAAATGTTTTGGTTCAACATACTTAACTGTTGATCAAACATAGCCTTAAACTTACAGCAGAAAAAAATTATTTTGTTGTATTTAGTAACTTTTGCTACACAACATTTTATCACCTTGATAAGAAAATCTTATTTTCCTGAATAATTTTGACATGCTTCTTTGGTAATTGATTAAGCAGACTTGCTGGAACATTATATCTCTAAAGAACCCTAACATGTCTTCTAAGTAATTGAGTAATTGCTGACTTTCAGAAGTTTCAGAGCGGGTGTACTCATTTATGCTGTGCACTGTATGTGCAAAAACGGATATGTTACCTGCATTAAACCCAACAGGTGACTCACACAGTGCTTTTAACATCAAGAACAATGGAATAATGCACAAGTTCGGCATAGTTCGGCCCAGCCTCGCTTGGAAGCACCGTCCTCTCCGGGCATCGAGGGTCCTGCATTAGAGCTGCCAGAGACTCACGCTCTTTCCTGTTTTTCTTTTGTAAACAACAACAAAAAAATAATACTTGATTTAAATGAGCCATTGATATCTTATTTGACAAACTAATCATATAAAACTAAGTACCTTTTGTGATGAATGGCGTTTCCCACTTTTACTAGAAAAAAACAATTGGATAAGACATGTTAATTTATATGGTCACTTTCTTTGTTTAACAAAATTTAATTGACATCATCAGTGTCTACCACTGAGGCTTGTGCAATCTGTTTATGTCGCATGAATAGCAGAGTAGTGGTAGATGCGGTTTCTTCTGCCAGCCTTTGCAAGCCACCATGTATCCTGTTTATGAACACTACGCATGTTATTGGTCTAGGTAAGCTACCTTGCTTCCTGTTTGCCTCCACTGATCTCACCTGTAGGGTAATATCCAAAAAAGAAAAGAATTGTACCTAAACTTGTTAGAAAGCAGCTCTACTCACCAGAGGACAAACAAAACGATGATCAAGACGAGGGTGATTGCAGCAGCTGACGTGAAGCAGATGGTGATGAATATCACTGCGGAAAATCAAAATTATGAGCTAATTCACAGCATATCTATATACTACCAATATTGATCATCTTGACTAGGACTGATGATATGTGCAAAACTCACTGTGTTGAGTCTCTTCACTAGTTACATCCACACGAATGAAAACTTCAGCTATGTGGTGGTGGTACGAGACCTGGCATATGTACAGTCCTGCATTCAGTTCAGACACTGGTTTTGTAAAAACTAATGCCATGCCCACAGTGTGTGCTGCTGACCTGTCCTCCCTGGGATAAGAACAATTCAGAGACATGGCTCAAAAAACAACAGCAACACTGGTGTATGTGCAAAAGAAAAAGGTCAATGTTTTCCCTAGAAACTGAGAGATGGAACATAGAGAAGAGTTTTGGTTAGTATGTCTGACATTAGCACATACAAAACAAATTACAATGATAATGGAATAGTTAACACAAAATTGAAAATTCTGTAATCATTTACTCAGCCTCATGTCCTTTGAAACGTCTTTGAGTTCATAGAACATTGTCAAGCCAAGAGTTTTGGTTAATATGTTTTGGTTAAAACTGTATCTCCTCGTAGGGCTTTCAAGCTACAACAACCAAACTTAAACCTTTAGACTGTTCTGAATCAGTATGCTATACCTTTGCTAACTTACGATTTTCATTAAACGGATAATCAAATCTACGAAAAGTCCCATAGACTTTCTTTGAGGAGGTCAAAACTTTATAGAATAAATCTAATAGTGTATTTAAGCTTCATCCATCAAGTATCTATCACTAACAATGCCTAACAACTAGCTTAGGACATGTTAACAATGTTAAAACGTGCTAGCAAAATGCTAAAACATGCTAATTCATGTTAGAAATGTGTTAAAACATGTTAATTCATGTTAGCAATGTGTTAAAATATGCTAGAAACATTTTAATTCATGCTAGCAATGTTAAAACATGTTAATTCGTGTTAGAAATGTGTTAAACATGTTAACAAAGCATGCTAAATCATGCTAGCAATGTGTTAAAACATGCTAGAAATGTCAATTCATGCTAGCAATGTGTTAAGACATGTTAATTCATGCTAGAAATGTAAAAATATGCTAGAAATGTGTTAAACATGTTAACAAAACTTGCTAATTCATGCTAGAAACGTGTTTAAAAAAATGCTGGAAATGTTAATTCATGCTAGCAATGTGTTAAAACATGCTAATTCATGCTAGAAATGTAAAAATATGCTAGAAATGTGTTAAAACTTAACAAAACATGCTAATTCATGCTAGCAATGTGTTAAAACATGCTAATTCATGCTAGAAATGTAAAAATATGCTAGAAATGTGTTAAAACTTGTTAATAAAACATGCAAATTCATGCTAGCAATGTGTTAAAACATGCTAATTCATGCTAGAAATGTAAAAATATGCTAGAAATGTGTTAAAACTTAACAAAATATGCTAATTCATGCTAGCAGTGTGTTAAAACATGTTAATTCATGCTAGAAATGTAAAAATATGCTAGAAATGTGTTAAAACTTAACAAAACATGCTAATTCATGCTAGCAATGTGTTAAAACATGCTAATTCATGCTAGAAATGTAAAAATATGCTAGAAATGTGTTAACTTGTTAACAAAACATGCTAATTCATGTTAGCAATGTGTTAAAACATGCTAGCAACATAATTATTGCTAGCAACAGGTTAGGACATGTTAACTAATGTAACCTTATTGTAAAATGTTACCAAGATTTCTATTTTATTTCAGTTTTAGTAATTTTAGTACTTCACTGTTTTCAGTTAGTGGCCAAGGGAACATTTCTCATTTTCCTATAATTTCAATTAGCAAAAACAATCTGAGATACTTATAGTTTTGGTTTTAGTGAACAATAACACTGTAGCAGCTTGACAGCATCTGTCACCATTCACTGTCATTGTGTGAAAAAGAGCAGCTTGAGCATTCTGCTGAATATCTCCTTTTGGGTTTCATAGAAAATCATACAAGTTTCGGATGAGATGAGGGTCAGTAAATAATGACAGAATATTAATTTTTTGGTCAACTATCCCTTTCAGATATACAGCGCATTGAGTGTTCATTCAAAATGTTCATGCAAAAAAGAGAACATTGCTCTGTGCTGAGAGTATTAAAGGCACCACCACATTTATGGTCTATGTGATGTGTCAAGCAAAACGAATACTCTAGTCTGATGCAGTAAAACATTACTGTGAAAACTTTAACTAGCCCTTCTCTTTTCCATTTATCCCACTGGGTGTCTGACATGAAAGAAAAATCAATGTGCCACATTTAGGTTTTAAGAGAGAGTGCTGTGGAACTGCTTTGATACTGTCATAATGTTTTTTTTCTGTTTTTTGATGGGCACAAACTATGATTTCTTAAGTATGTTGTACCTTATTTAAGCATCCATGACTCAACATACCTGTAACATGTTGTCTTGTATGATGGTGCATTGCCATGGGCTCTGAGAAGTATCTTCTGATTAGAGAGGTTTTCTTGCAGTGCTAATCGATGCTCATGCTGGCCATGACTTCTTCGATAAAGTGTGGTTTTGTTTACAACCTCAATAGATGAGATAGCTGAGAGGAAGATACAGCAGATTGCAATCAGCAAATAAAATAAGTTTTTTTTTTTCATTTTTGCTGGGAAAGTTGTGAAAGCTTACAGTATTTTGGAACATGCACCATCTGTCTCTCATCCTTGCCGAACTTGTTCTGGATCAGACATGTCAATTCCTTCCCCTCATACTGATTGAGTTGAAATTCAGAAGTCAAATTGACATTTACTTTAATTCCATTGCACTTGGACTCAGTAGTTGCCTGAATTTCAGTGTCTTCATCAGACAGGACCCAGGAGATTTTGGGAATCACCCCATCGCCGCTGTACTCACACACAGCATGCCAATTATCAGTGTATCTCTCTTCACGCAAAAACACGCGGCTTGCAGACGGACCTAATAGCAAAGAGGTTTTCATTACTTGGTGTGTTGGCCAGTGCTTCCATTATATAATTTTAAGGCCAATTTACATGGATGCTGACTAACAA